>NC_068982.1:128934268-128945615 GCF_001194135.2 Octopus bimaculoides
TGTATATATATATTATCATAGTGGGGTAGGCTGGTTTTTACACAAACACACACAATGCAAACATGTTTTTTTCTTGAATACAAGTTGTAAAACTTCCAATGCAGTATGACTTGGTAGCATAATTTTTTGAACTATCTGTACATACATATTTATAAATACATACACATACACACACTCATATTCACATACATAATTCCCATTTATGCATGTATACACATACACATACATATATACATACTTATAGATATATAAACAGATACACATATACATACACACACATACAATCACACACAATGGAATGACCTGTTATGTAAAAGTATCTTGATATATTTAAACATACCTTTAAGTAAGTTTAAAATATCTGAAGAATCTATAGATGACAACAATTATTCAATACAAAACTGTTTTGGTTTTCCATTTCATTCTTTAAAGAAGTGCAGCTTCTCTAACTACAATTCTTGTCATTCTTTTTTTTTCTTTCTTTTTTTTTTCTTTTCAAATCAGACCATTTCACATTTTATGAAGGCAATATTGAGAAAGAAAAAAAATAATTAAAGTGGCATAGCAATATCTATAACATTAATGTTAATATATGGCAGTCAACTATATTTGAGGTGAGTTAATGTAAATTCCATTTTATAGACTTATGTTTAAAATAGGAAGTATTAATATTAATTTTTTGCAGTGTTTTGTTTCCTTTCCTCTTTTGTTGGTATTAAAACTAAAGTCTTCAATTGTTTTCATATAACAATTCTCTATTTATTATATTGGAATGTCAAGAGATTGTAGATAAATTACTGAAATTTCAATATATTGTAGATAAAATAAACAATTTGTGTATACAAAATAAAATCTTTGAAATATGTCTATTCTCATAGCAGTATGTTCCTTTTAGTATCACTAAAATTAGCAGAGTAGTGGCGACGTTACAAAATGTTATGCCATGAACTGGAGTTTTATAAGGTTTAACTCCTTCTCGGTCCTGATTGAGCAGACTTATAATGAAGGATATTATTTAATGTCTTCTTTTTCTAAGACAGTCAAGTATGACTGAAAGAAGATTTGGTTGCTATTTCATTGGATTGTGAAAAGGTTCAATGTGATGGATATTAAGAAGGAGGGCTAATAGATCAAAGAGGGTTTTCTTTTCTGCAGAGAATGAAAATTTGTTCAAGGTTATAAAATTTATCAACCTACCCACTGTAAAAATTCGAGTTTTCTTGATATGATGGAAATATCTTTAATGCAAGATATTTTTCTGGATAAGCATCTTGATTGAGATACTTTAAATTATAAGATCTCAAAGTTGGGACAATTACTTGTGCTTGCAATCACTAACAATTACTAGTCCTTGCATTTTGTTTCGTTGAAAAGTAGTCAGGTCTCATTTGGAAAATAAAAAGGATCTCATTAATAGACAAATGGGATATTTGCAGATATCAGTAGTGGGAAAGGAATGGAACAGATAGAATAAGGAAAGTTCTGTGGATGTGATTTGCAAAATTATGCAAGGAGCTCTGATCACCAGGAAAAACTAACAATAATGGAAATGACAGTCTGGTGCAATGAGGAGAGGAAACAAAGCACTCTCATAATATCAGAAGCAACAAGAATGCTTCACATCCAATCCAGCAACTGAAATCTAGATAATACTCATATGAGAAAAGTCTTGGCCAACACATATACATTACTTTATTCAGTCAAAAGGTCTAGTAATACCGAATGCTACAATATTGAAAGCAATGGTTTAATAAGTCCAATGCTGCTGGTAGATTTACTAATGGCTGCTATGGGAAGGAAGTGACAAACTATAATTACTCCCATAATTAAAAATATTTTCCAAATTTATAGTTTTATTAATATCTCATAAATTTGCAAATGTTTGAGACAAAGACCATAGTGTGGTCAGAATATCTGTACTTTTCTCCGAGATGTCATGTAAATTACTCATAAAGCTGGTAATCGAATGTTATACCAACTCAGCAATTCCAAAAGGAATAATCTTTGGATAAACTCTGGCATTTAAATAGGGATTAAGGATCTGGCATTTACAAAGAGATTGAAGATTTGTTCCCAGAAGAGATAGGTCTAATGTGGCAGAGGAAAAATGCATTGGAAATTATTTCTTTTAATTTTTACTTGTTTCACAGGATTTCAGTCATGCTGGAGCACTTCCTTGAAGGGTTTAGTTGAACAAATTGACCTTACTACTTATTCTATTTAAGTCTGATACTTATTTCATTAGCCTCTTTTGTCGATTGATTCTTTAACAATAAAGTTGAAGGCAAAATAAGCAGAAAGAGAAAAGGAAGATTGGATAAAGTAGTTTGTTTTTGAAAAGAAAGTAGGGGAAAATAAAAAATGTTTACTCTCAGGAGTATCCTGAGATATACTGTAACTAATCTTCAAATATTTAAAAGTTATTTCCATTTTTGAGGATAAAATTGATATCTAAAACATACAGAGAAAGAAATTAGGATATGTGAAGATACAATGAGACTAATAATTATAATAATTGCTATAAGTAATTAAATAGAAGATTGCCATAATTCTACATATCTACAAAGGCAAGCAGGCGATTTTCTCAGGTGAATTGTCAAGCAAATGCAATGCAGTGCAAACAGCCAGCAATTGTGCAAACATAAAGCACTACTATGAGAGATATACATTGCTAATATAAAATCTACAGAAGTGAATGTCATGTTAAATTAGTGTGTGCCATGTTAATTTGCAAAACTATTATTAATTAACATGATGTAAGATATTAAATACATAAATACTAATCGAATGATAATGATCATTAGTTTATGGTAATGTTAAACTAAAAAGAAATCTATACATAGACATGCATAGAGTGTTGATAGTAGGTGAAAGAACACAATATGACTTTAGAAGTACACTGACATTGACAAATATACAAAAACAACAGCTGATACAGAACAACTCATCTCATAAGAAATAGGAAAGTGTAAGAAAAAGGTAATGAAATAGCCGTAAAATATGTTAAATATATAGAGAAGTAAAAAACATTTTTACCTGAACGGTTTTAGAAGTAGGGTTATAAATACATCAAATAGACTTCTTTCTACTTGAAAGGAAGCACTGAAATAGTTTTCTTTTGTTATAAATCTATGAGTAATTGTATGTTTTCCTTCATTTATGAAATAACTATAGTATGCTCATGTCACATTTGTCACATTTCTTGATAAACTATCAATAGAAATCAAGTCTATTTAAGCAACTTGTTTTCTTTTAAAAAGATATTGATATTATCCTGAATAGTTAACAGAGACAAATTCACAATATGAAGAATACAAAAGGCAAAGTGACAATCACTGAAAGCTGGGCTGAAGAAAGAAATATTACATCATTTTCAGCCACAAATAAAAATAAATGTGATTATAACTTTGTATAGTAGATACTTATAATAAACACAAAGCATAGTCAACAGTAGGAATTATCAAAACAATAGAAGCAGGTACAGGACTAAATTCTAGTGTTTACAAAAATGCATGCACTAATCACATGCAATTATATATGTAATCAATATGATTAAGAGGACTATAGGGAGATGAAAACACACAATGGACATTTTTAAGTGCTCATGCATGCAAAGTAAATTAAAAAGCAGGTGAACTAAAGAATGACAGTGTAATCCAATTATGACATGCCAGGTCATATTTGAAACTATGAAAAATATTGATCAAAAATTAACTTGTTTCTTAAAATTAACCCTATATTTGAAAGGCAGCTAAAAATTAAAGAGGCAATCCTTCCTTTATTAAAGTTTCTTATATATATACATATATATTGCACAAGAGAAGAATTGTTATTATTATAATTTCCTATAAGCTATTAGAGTTATTGAATCGATCATTAGAGTGCTATGGTTATATTATGGTTATAATACTGTTGAATTGAACATAACACTAACAATCAGAAAAATACATTTGTTTTTGAATATCCTTTGTTTTTTCCTGTTCATTGCTTAATAGAGAACAGAATAATAAAGTGATGTCTGAAATATATTTGATAAACTCAACAAATTGACATAATTACTTCAGAAAAACTAAGTGCAAAAAAGTTTAAGGAAACTAATATTGCAGTTTGGTTTTAATAAGCAACATTCAAGAAAAAAAATATTAACAAAAAAAGCTTTTAAACTAGCATATTCTACTGCTTCAAGAAAACCATGCCCTTTGCCTTCCAATCATTGGTTACTGCACCACTCAATTACTTCAATACAGAAAAAAAGCAGAAGTTATAAATCCAATTCATTTATTCCAATTTTCTCTAACGAACTGTACAATTGCTACTGCATGTTTCTGATTATATTTACAAAATCTGACTTACATACAGAGCACCAATTAAGACAGAATGAAACTAAGAATCAAAAATTTCATTATGTTATGTTTTACTGTCATTGTAATCAGATCACCTGCTTTTAATTACCTCAGTTATAACCCCAGTAGTTTAATTAAAAAATACATTTCATTTGACTGATGTAAGCAAAAATAAAAAAAAAAAACAATTATTACAATTAGCATTTGCTACATTTAAAAACAGTAACATTAAATATTTACTGTGTTTCTTGAAAGAAATAATTTTAAAATAAAATATAATAAACAGAAATTTTGATAAAAAAAAAAATTAAATTTAAGCATAATCTAAAATACTACAAAGTTGTAATATATAATATTAAACTTTACATCAGCATTTGAATAATAAGTCCAACAATAAGGTAAAAGTACCACTATGGTTATATGCACAATTACCAGGCCAGCCTGTAACCTCTGATAAATATAGGCAAAGAATAAGTAATGCAAATAAAAATAAGAAGCTTCCTTTTTTTTTTTTCCCCAAACAAAAAATATAGACAAGGAAAATAAGATTTAGAATAAGTGTAAGAATGTTTTCTTAAGAAAAGAAATATTAAATATAAAGGCAATCCCATTGATAATGTATGTGTTAAACTTCTGACTACTTCCGAAAATCCTTGTAACTTAGTAATAGGAATCATCAATTAACCAAATCTTTTGGAGATAGATTTAATGTCAGGGTTAATAAACTATCATTGTTTTCAACTGAAGCAAAGTAGCCATCAGTGTCCGAAAGATAGAGGGTCTAATGCATTTGTTGTTGCAAACAATGTAAATGTAATTTATGTAAAAGCTGAATTTTAACTTTAGGCAGTCACTGAAATATATATTTAATAAAATGATTTAAACATAAAATATATTTTAAGCAAAACATCACACTAATATATGCCCTGATATTATACACAACATATTATATATATATATATATACATATATATATATATATATTGTATATATGTGATTATGCACATGCATATGTATGCAGATATATGTGTTTGTGTGTGTGTGTATACATATATATATATATATATATATATACACACACTCACATATATGGTATGCCTGTTTGTAATATGTATGAGATAACTTGTAATTATGTGTATATATATATATATATATATATATATATATATATATATATATATATATATATACACACATATTTACACATGTGTATATATATGCCTATATGTATTACACGTACATATATATACTATATATTGTATATAAATATTATATATAATATATATATAGTTTATATATATACATATACACACATAAATATATACACACATATACACACCCACACAAACACACATGCACACGCACACACACACACACACACACCACCCTTCCACAATATCCTCATTTGTTTAAAATTTGTTTTCTACCTAGTAATTATTTTACTGACTGGGGTGATAACTGCTCACAATCTATTTTGAAAATAAAAAAAAATAAAAAATTGCAAATAAAAATAAAAATATTGTTAGCCCAATTATATTTTAACATTATTCCATGCATATCATTTTGGGAGTTTAGGCGGCAATCAGCACAGCATGTAACCAGTAGACTTTGAGAGTTTCTTTGCACTTTCATTATGACTGCCATAGACAACAGAAAAAACAGCACCAAAAACAGCAACCAAAACTTAAGAGCCACGCCATGAATCGTATGAACATCATAACCATAATCATGGCCAAGAGGAAGGTCTGCATGCTGGCATCCCCAACATTTGTGGGTTCCCCACCTTCTGATGGAGCTGCTTCAGTTGTTTCTTTCTTGGTTGTTGACTCAGTTACTGTTTCTACTTTCTGTTCCGTGATTATTGTAGTTGTTTCAGTTCTTTCAAGCAATGGCTTCACTTCTGCCACGGGGAGTGGTTCTGTAAAGGAAAGAAAAGCAAAAAAAAAAAATGCAAAGAAATTATTTTGTGAAAAATAGTGTTAAAAAACCTAAAACTATATATTTGTTTTAGGCACAGGTATGACTGTGTGATTAAGAAGCTTGCTTCCCCAATCTTGTATACTTGAATTCAGTCTCATTGTGCAGCACTTAGGACAAGTGTCTTCTGCTATAACCTTGGGCCCATCAAAGCCTTGTAAATGGAAATGGAAAAGAAGCCTGTCATGCATGTGTGTGTGTGTGCATATATATATATATATATATATATATATATATATATATGTTTGATCATCCTGAGAAACTCCATTTTAATTCCTTCCAACATCACAATAAGTGCTTTATCATTTGTATGATGTGGAAAATATTCCAACAACACTGCCCAAATGATGTTAGCATCCATTTTAAAATTCACCCAAGGCTTGGTCCCCATGTTATTCGTTCTCTACAAAAGTCATGCTCATGTCACATCACAACACTAAGACAGAATTATTTCACCTCAGTGGGCCCTGCTCTCTTTAACATCATCCCAAAACACATAAGAAAAGAAAAGCATCCCCTAATATTTAAACAGTTCCTGGACAAATATTGCCAATGAATTCCAGATAAACCACCAACTCTTGGATATATCTCTGCAAACAATAACTCTCTAACTGAATGGGCTATGGTTCCAAAAGAATGACTGATATGAAACATCTTTAAATTTTTCAAGGTTAGACATAGCCTGGGCCAATGCTGGCCAAAACTTATCTATGTATAAATATTTGTGTATATGTGTGTGCATGATGTGTTATGCATATACTTGTCTAAACACCACATGATGTTTTAAATGGGCATAATCAGTTTCCAGTCTTCTGTGTAAAACTTGTCAAGCTATGGGAAAATAACATCTTGCCTGGAAACAGTGAAGATTGGCAACAGAAAGGGTATCTTGCCATAGAAAATTTGCCTCAACAAATTCCATCTGTGTCATACAAGCATGGAAAAGTGGATGTTAACTGATGATATATATATAAGATTTTGTCTCTAAAAAATTTATGATGTCCTACATATATAGAACACATCTACATTTTGTGTATGTGTGTGTGTGTGTGTGTGTGTGTGTGTGTGTGTGTGTGTGTGTGTGTGTGTGTGTGTGTGTGTGTGTGTGTGTGTGCATGTGTGTGTGCACGTGCGTGCGTGCGTGCGCACATGAGTGGCTTGGCTTCTTATGCCTTGATCCTCAACTCTGAATAGGATCATACAGGCACCATTATGGAATTAGTGGTTAACACTTTAATATAAATAATATATATTATGCAAGACATTTAAGTCCTTCATCTATCCCAAACTGGTATATGTAATGTATTATATTATATTATTCCTTCTTTCAAAATCCCTTCAGTAGTTAGCCAAAGTAGCACCTTTCCATCAGTTTTAACAAAAAGTATTCAATTGTTCAATCAACAAAGCTACTATAAATTGTTGAGTAAGCCACAATCCTGAATATTCTTAATGCAATCCACAAACAGAATCACCGTGACACAATAGCTTACAAGGTTGAACCTTTAAATAACAAATACACCCTATCCTTTAGGCTTCCACACAAGTCTGTCTACCCAATTTCACTCACAAGGGCTTCAGTTGGGCTTGGGTTATGATGAAAGACACTTACCCAAAATGTTAGACAAAAGAGTTGAACCTAGGACCTCATGATTTTGAAGCAGAGTTCTTAATCATTTAACCATATTACGTCCATGCATACATGCTTATACATGTATGCTGACACACACACACACTCAAGTGAAAACGTTCTACTTAAAAATATATGTTTTGGTGTGATTGCTGGAGAGTCAGCAGTCATGTGACATATTAGAAAGGAAGAAGGTTTAAGTCAGCTGCATAAAATGAGCAGTGCTGAATTAACCATTAAGCAAAATAAGCATGTGCTTAGGGCATCAAGGGAAGTGGGAGCACCACAGAAATGGTAAATGGTTTATGGCACAAAAGAAATCACTTTAAACTTGCTAAAATAATATTTGGGATGCCTTATCTCTGCAAAGTATAGAAGCAGATGTTTTACGCAAGATTAATTTTGAGAATCTGATCAAAGATTTTGGAATTATAAAAGATAAGAGGAAAAAATATAAATAAAGTGGAAGTATAAATATTATTTCCCATCTTACTGTTAGTTTTGTTTCATTTTGAAAAATAAAAATTTATGTTATGGTTTATTATTGTTTACATTTAGAATTATATATGGAGGCACCAAAATCTTTTGAGTGCTTAGGGCCTTTATGGGTCTTAATCTGGCCCTGAAAATGAGCATTGTTGGATGTGGTGGTAAGTCATTGAGGAATAGTAGAAAGAGAAATAATAATTAGAAAGAGAATAATAGAAAGAGAGTGATAGAAACAAACCCTGAGGAACACCAAAGGTGAGGCAGGATAGCTATGATACAGTCTGACAGGAAGCTACTGATTCAAGATATAAGAGATGGATAACGTTTTCACAGGAGATTCACAAATCAGACATGGTCAATGACTTTGCTGATGTCTAAAGCAAAAACATTACTTTCTGTCAAACCTCCCTAAAGTGAAGATCCCCTAGTAAGAGACATAGAAAAGTAGGTCTTCGAGAGATCTGGTTTTGCAGAAACAAACTGATGATCACTAAGGAGACAGAAATATTCAAGGTGAAGAAGTTATTTTTAATAACTGTCTCCATTACTTTAGAAAAGATAAAAGTGAAAGAAATTGGGTAATAGTTGCCTGGTTAGAGGGATTGCCATATTTTGGAACTGAAGCCTGGTACAGTTCTTTCCCCCAGTAGAAATTGAGATTAAGTGGTTTGGTGAGTATAGGAGCAAGTTCTGGGTGCATTGTGTAAGAGCAATAGAAATTAGTTTAGTAGAACTTGTCCTTCTCAAATATATCAATTACATTCAGAAATCATAGATATATGAGGTGAAGGAAATTTTCATAATCATGAGTCAAGCCTGTGTCACAGCCTTGATTTGCTTGGAGTTTATTATGATAAAACAATGAAACATATATTTCACTATTCCAATGGGAAATAGCAGTTCTCAATGTCACAAGTACACACAATGATACAGTACATTTACCTAAGCCCACTTGATACACACACCTATCTCTTGTCGTCCCTACAGAGTCCCAAATACCAAGACTTGCACTAAACATTTTGGGCAATATTTCCTTTCAAGAAGTGAAACCAATTGTGTGTGAAACCAACTGTGTCTGACCCACAATCGGTTTCCCTTGTGAAAAGTGGATGTTAAAATAATGATGACAAGACAATCATTCAAAAGAATAGTTATGTTGGTCATAATTGGAGTGTTATCATAACATGGTCATAGTAAGTGAGTTGTCACCATAATATGGTCATAACTGGTGTATTACTTCAGCAATAATTTTCAGCTTTTCTATTATATGTTATATAATATCATAATGTTAATTCAAACAGTTAACAAGGTATATTTAATATATAAAGCCTTGCATACTGGGCAGTTATATACAGAGTAATATATACATACATATATATCATTAAAAGTAATTCTTCCTAGATTTTCATTATACTATGATTGAAAATAAAACATTTTTTTTTTTAGTTTAGAAATCAAAATGCATGATTAATAATCCTCCAAACTATTAGAGAGCTTTTGGAGTTCTTGTAGTATTGTAATTTTTATATAAATTCTTCAATTTTGAAAGAGAAAAATATATTTTAGTTTTAATTTTGTTACATTACCTGGTTTTGGAGGTGCTCCACGGCTACTAACATCAATGTTAATCTCAAACTTGTGGAACTCTTGCTTAATTTCCATCTTCTCCTGTTCACTTACAACTGCTCGCTGGGTTTCAAATTCAGTATCACTAATTGATAATGCTGAAATTAGAATTGGATAAACACTTGAAGATAATTGTTACTGAACAAAGATACAGTTTTGTAACTAAAATAAGACTACAGAAGTAATGAAAAAAAAATCACAAAACACTAAATGGATAAATTGAATAAAATATAAATAAAATATTTATGTTATTTTCTAAGACTAATAAACATTTATAAAATAAATATATTTATAATTAAAAATATGAAAGCAATATTAATTGTTCATTATCTAATTTTATTAATACAATGATCATCTTCATTGTAATTATATCTCTCAAAAGAAAATTTCGAGACAGTGAAGTTCAAAACACATCAGAATCTAGAACGAAAATATCAGTACATTAGATATGTATTACTAATGATATCAATAGAAATTAAACTTATTAATAAAACTAAATGTAGACTAAAGCATTTAACATTTACAGAACAATGACATATAAATGTTAGATTTCATTTTACAACTTTCTTTGCCAAAATATTTTACATAGCAAAATTTTAAGAGCATGTTAAATAATTTTCTTAATGTAAAATATTTTCTATATTAAATAATATATTGGTATGAATTTTATTTTTGGCTGACTAATTATAATTTTGAAAGGTGATTTTGGCAAAGAAAGTTTATTTATACATAAATTTGTCTGTTAGACAATATTATAATTAGCATAAATTCTTTTGCTTTCCAATCAAGGCAGATCCTGGTAAAATCCATAATTGTTAATTAGGTTTATAAAAGAAAATTGAAATAATATTTTTAAACAGGTCTATAATCCTATTTTGTTAACATCTCACACACACATACGCACATGCATTCATGCACACATACATGCACACACGCACATACACAAAAACATACATACAGATGCGTGCATGTGCACACATGCTCACAGAGAATTACACATTCTGAAGAAATACTTCTTTGATTACAGAAGTAAAGCGAAATATAAAACGCTGTAATAATTTAGTTTTTAATAAATCATAAAATAATTGCTTATATACATGCTTGTGTATGTAACTCAAGGGCCTAGAGGTTCGTGAATGCACAAAACTCACTCCTTGAATTACTTTTGTAACTTTCTACTAATTACAAACAATAAAAGTATCTATATATTTATGTACTGACTTCTACTTTTCTGGTTTGTTCATTCAAACCTATATACATACATACACATACATATATATAT
>NC_068982.1:128946017-128954756 GCF_001194135.2 Octopus bimaculoides
AGCGTGGCCGTTTTCGTGCGGGTGACACTTAAAAGCACCCACTACACTCTCTGAGTGGTTGGCGTTAGGAAGGGCATCCAGCTGTAGAAACTCTGCCAAATCAGACTGGAGCCTGGTGTTGCCATCCGGTTTCACCAGTCCTCAGTCAAATCGTCCAACCCATGCTAGCATGGAAAGCGGACGTTAAACGATGATGATGATATATATACATGTATGTATGCACCATTTGGAGGAGGATACTATTTAACTTCAAGCGAGTCACCAAATAATCAGTCAGGTGTTGGTCAATCTGATAAAGACCAAGATGGAGTTGTAACTCAGATATTTAAAATACAATGACTTAATCCAATTAATTGTAAACATGTACTAAAACATGATAAAGATCCATTGCTAGAGTAACAACAATACTATAAAATTGATGAGTGCTTCATAATCTGAAGTCATCATTATTTTTATGCTTGTTTTTCTATGCTGACATGAGTGACATGGGACTTATAGAGGCAGTATTTAATAGACAGATACCATTTCTGACTCCAACTTTTTATTGCTTTCAGCTAACATACTTTGTTCCACTGGTCCACACACATTGAAGCACTAAGTTGTTGGACATAAATCGATGTCACCATTGCCCACATCAGGGCAATGTGAAGACAGACAGTAACACGAAATCTACAAGTTTTTTCATTCTCTCTATGTTTATTTTCTCTTATTCTTTTCTGTTGAAGAGCGTAGGCTTGAAACATAGAAGATTTTTTCATTTTCAATGTCAAACTAATACACTTGCTCGTTGTCCATACACCTGTCTTCATCATTTATTTTTCTATAAATTTCAACTATATATATATATAGCAACACACAGTAGGATCCAAAGCAACACACAGTAGGATCAAACCCATGTGACTGCAAAGCAAATCTTTCCAGTTCCAGCCATATTTGCATCTTAATTAAGATCTTCCTTTAAGTAGGATTTTACCTAGAGACACTACATAGAATTTAAGTGTTCAAATTGTCCCCCTATAACCCATTGTGATCTAAAACTATCTTCACTAGTTATTATAGTATGCACTGCTTAGAATCTAAAAAAAAGATGTACAAATTTTGATAGTCAAGGAAAATATTGGATAATGATTTTCTTGTTTATTAGTCTCACAAAGATAAATGGAATGAAAATATTATTATTTTAATACTACTTTAAAAAGTATTCTGAAATTGTAAAAACTATTTATTTAATTAGATCTTAATTTAGTAAAAAATGTTTTAAATGAGAAAATGAAACAATATACTATAAAATTCTCACAAAACTTTTTGAGTATTTTTAGTTGCTATATATTGTGAAAAAGAGTTGATCATTAGCATTGAAAAATAACACAAAAATATATTAGAAAGCATTAATTTGTGCGCAGAGGAATTACAAATTAACACATAAGCAACAGCGCATGTACAAAATGTTCAAAGGCAAAAGCTGAAAAGTAACAATGATAACGAAAGTGATATGCATATCTTTTTAAATATTAAAATACTTTTTCCCTCTAGAAATTATTAAAGCATAAAACTTAATTTATACAAAAAGATTCAATCTGTGAACTGCAAGAATTAACAGAGAGAGTTGCAACATTTCATCAAATTAAAGTTGGATATCAAACTTATTGCAAGATTAACATAAAGGTACTTAAATTCTATTATAGTGGAAATATAATAGTAAATCATTAACTATGATAACCAATTAAAGACCAGGAACATGACACATAGCTTTTCTTGAGATGTAAAATTATTTCATAGAAATATTATGCCAATTCCAAAACTAAAACAAATAATTAAAGTTATTTTTAAAGTTTTAAACAAAATAGAATTTATTAGTGACAGAACTTAAATTATATAACTAGAATTAGTAAAAGGCTTTTGATAAATAAATTATTTAGCTACTTTAAATTATAGTGATCTTCAACAATTCCATCACATTTGCATAAAGATAATCCTACCAAGTCTAATGACATATATTTAACAATTAACAATGACTTGCATATTTTATTTTTAATATGTTCCAAAAGATTTTAAAGGAAATAAGGTAATTGCTGTTGTGTAATCACATGATTTATTATTTAACAACTGAAATGGTTTGAAGAATTTTTAATTTAAAAGGTGACAAGAATCACTGCAAACCATCTGAGTTGCTGATGAAAGTAACATGAATGCTCAAAGTAGTTCACTCTTGCAATAGAATAAATTTGGAACTATTGTTGCACTTCTATTATTTAAATTTTATTACATTATTACAGTTTGTGGGTGGCCAGGTGTAACTACATAAATTCAGGCATGAACTGGTATTTTGGAATAGATTATACAATGTTATACAAGTATGGTTTTATACATCTTGATGTAAATTCAAAGGATTACAAATAGCCAAAATAATGTTCAAAATTGCAATTTATGATATTCTTATTTATATTTGATTTTTTAAATTTTCATTCTCTCATAATCAAAATTATTTTTATCAAGATTTATTTATCACTTAGAATTTACTTTCTGAATATTATTTGAAAGTGACAAAATGTCAAAATAATGAGATTTTTAAAATATATATTTAGTTATCTCATAATTAGATAAATTAACCTAATCTATGAAGTACTAAATAGACTATCTCGCCACGTCAAAATAGTAGAGGAGTAGGGGCCGAAACAGAACGTGGTTCCTCCTGATGATGTCTTGAGCTAACTGGATCCTATAAAGGAGCTGTTGTGGTAGCAGACCACGAAACATGGTTGAAATTCCTAAAAGACAAACCTAAATGTTTTATATCATATTCAATATTAATTGAGATCTGCTTCAATTTTCTACTTAAACAATAATTTTGCAAACTTTCTTTTTGTGTTATTTGTTACTGAAACTATATTATCTCCTTTTGGCGAGATGACAGAAATGTTAGCACACAGGGCGAAATGCTTAGCGGTATTTCATCTGTCTTTACGTTCTGAGTTCAAATTCCACCAAGGTCGACTTTGCCTTTCATTCTTTCGGGGTCAATAAATTAAGCACCAGTTGTGTACTAGAGTCGATCTAATCGACTGCCCACCACAAAAAAAATTTCGGGCCTTGTGCCTAGAGTAGAAAAGTATATTATCTCCTTTCATTTTAGATTTATTTCCAACAACCAATATTTTTCCCCAAAAGTTTATCACTTGCAGCTTTAAAAATATTCAAAATATTGTTATTTTCTACAGTCTTTTGACGAATGTAAGCTAATATTTATATTTTTAATTTCCAAGAATATTACAAAAACAGTTTTAAAATGTTAGCAGTCAATTCTTTTTTATATACATGAAATTTAAAGCTTTCAGTTACTGCTGTTTGATATCTTACAACTGCAGATAATATTTATTTTATTTTTCTATCAACTTTTTCTTTTGGTTTAGATGTAAATAGGTTTATTCTTTGATACCTGCTTTTAAAATTGAAAATGTTACAACATTAATTTATGAAGACGAAAAGATTATTTAATTTAACTTTTGACATCTTTAGGGCAGCCTCAGTTTGTTTGTTAGATTTCTGAAAGGGAAATATCAGTTCAATGAAAAATGTGCATATCACATAGAAGGCATTAAAAATAACAATTAATACAATATGAGATGAGTAAAGCAAGCCACAAAACGAAAAAGCAACAAGGTTAAATTGTTTGATTTCAGTCTAAAACATATAAAAATTTATTTTTAAAAAATGTTTTTAATAAAAGATCAATAATAAATTTTATAAATAAATATTTAGTTATATTCCAATGTAAGTTGATGTATGAAATTCTTTGAATTGTTAGAAACAAGTCAGGAAAATAGTTTTGACTAATAAATAGAAAGTTGTAATTCAATTTTATTATTAATTTTGATCATTTTAATGTAGGAAGCCTTAAAACATTCAAGCAAGAAACAAGAAAAAGCAAAGCACGGTAAAGAAATGTGGGACTGTAGTGCTTTTGTTTGCATTCATATAAGATGTAGTGGTTTGTGCTGGTTAAAAAGCCGATGATTTCACATAGCAATTTTGTTTTATTTTTACTTACGTAATACTGTAACATAGGCAGTAGATACATATGAACCAGCATCATTTTCAATCCTCACTTTATATTCTCCTTCATCTTCTAATATAGCTTGTTTAACAACAATCATAGTTCTGTTTTCTTCAATCACAATTAAAAATTCTTCAGTAGATTCGATAACTACATCTTCAAAATACCATGTAATTGATGGAGCAGGATGTGCTTCGAATATTATCTCAAGAATAAATGTATCTTTTTCACGGACACTAATATCATGGAATTCTTTAATAACTTCCAGTTTAGTAGATTTTTTATGAATCTCTGATATATCAATGGTCTTTTGAATATACTCAGATTTCTGTTTTACAATTTCACTAGTGGAATCCTTTTTAATTATCCTGATTTCTTTTTCAAATTCAGGTTCTTTAGGATGTGAAGCAATTGTTTCTATGGAATATGTTTCTTTTTGTGTTACATTTAGTTGTTCAGGAACTGTTCTAACTTCAATATGCATCTCTGGTTTTCTTTCAACAGGAATGTCTTTTTCCTTAGAAACGATAGTCATGTGAACTTCCTCAAACTTTGGTTTGGGAGTAATTTCTAGACCTTCTTTAAATATTGCAGTTTCATCCACTGGTTCTTCCCTTCTCTCAGGTGTAATTTGTTCAGTAACTTTCTGAACAATATGTATTGTCTCATTGACATCAACCTTCTTCTCTGGAACAATAGTCATGTGAACTTCCTCAAATGTTGGTTTGGGGGCAATTACAAGACCCTCTTTAAATACTGCAGTTTCATCCACTGGTTCTTCCTTTTTCTTGGGCGTAATTTCCTCTTTAACTTTCTGGACAACTTTTACAGTTTCCTTGACTTCAACCTTCTTCTCAGGAACAATTGTCATATGAACTTCCTGAAAACCTGGTTTGGGTGAGATTTCCACAGCTTCTTTAAATACAGCAATTTTATCAACTGGTTCTTCCTTTCTCTCGGGAATTCTTTCTTCTGTAACTTTCCGGACAATTTCTACAGTCTCTTTAACATCAACCTTCTTTTCAGGAACAATTTCCATGTGAATCTCTTCTAACTGTGGTTTGGTTACCACATTTACAGATTCTTTGAACAAAGATGCTTCTGAGATTGATATGTCCTTCTGAATATTTTCAGAAACATTTATTTTTATACCACTCTTTTTAGGACTTGTAACAGGAATAGTTTTGTCTACTTTATATTTCTCCTCAACTTGCATAACAACAGGTACATGCTCAGCTAAAGTAACTTCATGCTGAACAAGATTTGTTACAGAAATTGTTTTCTCCGCCTTCTCTTCTTTTGGTTTGATTTGAACCATAACTTTTGAAGTTTTGTCTCTAGTAGTCTCAATAATCTCTTTCTTCACAGCTGATATTTCTGGTTCCACAGTAATGTCTATGCATTCTTTGAAATCTTCAAGGCTTTCCTTTTCTTCATCAGATGGTTCAGCTGCATCTTCAAATGATTCTTCCTCAACTTCTACAGGTTTGTCCTCATATACATTAATTTCTTCTGATACAGTTGGTATCACCATATCAGTAATTTCAGCAATCTGAATTTCTGCTGAAGTAGGGATTTCTCTAGGAATAATTATCAATTTATCAATCTCAGTCTCTTGTGGAATTTCCTCAGCACAGATGGATCCTTGAGTAATGAAAGGCTTCTGAGAAGCAGATGATGGAACAATTTCAGCTACAGGTTCTACAGCACATACTTCTTTGATGACATCATGAGAGGATTCAATAACTGTAGTATCTGGCAATTCATCAACCTTAATTTCTTTTTGCACAATTAAAACTTGTTCTTTTGTTGTTTCAGTGGTGTCATAATCAAATGTTGTACCAACTGGAGATTCTTCTCTGGGCACAACAACTAATAGGTCAAGAATAGTATCTTCTGAAGAACCTTCAACATTAATTTCAAGCTTCTCTGATAATTCATGGGTATCTTTAGATCCTGATTCAATAAGTTCAGACTGTACTTCAACTGGAGATGGTTCCCGAGGGAAAGCTTCAACATTTTCAGGTGCCAAATCTTCAGGTAAGACTGTGACATTTTGGACATGTTTTTCTGTGACCATATGTTGTTCTACACCTTTAGATTCAATGACTTCAGATGTAGTTTCAACAGGTGATGGTTCCCGAGGGAAAATATCAACATTTTCAGTCGGTAAATCTTCAGGTAAAACTGCAACATTTTGAACATGTTTTTCTGTCACCATATGTTTCTCTACACCTTTAGATTCAATGACTTCAGGTGTAGTTTCAACAGGTGATGGTTCCCGAGGGAAAATATAGACATTTTCAGCTGGAAGAACTTCAGGCAACACTGCAACATTTTGAACATGTTTTTCTGTCACCATATGTTGTTCTACACCCTTAGATTCAATAACTTCAGGTGTAGTTTCAACAGGTGATGGTTCCCGAGGGAAAATATCAACATTTTCAGCAGGTAGAACTTCAGGTAACACTGCAACATTTTGAACATGTTTTTCAGTAACCACATGCTGCTCTACACCCTTAGATTCAATCACTTCAGGTGTAGTCTCAACAGGTGATGGTTCCCGAGGGAAAATATAGACATTTTCCACTGGCAAATCTTCAGGTAAGACTGCAACATTTTGAATATGTTTTTCGGTAATCACATGTTGTTCTACACCCTTAGATTCAATCACTTCAGGTGTAGTCTCAACAGGTGATGGTTCCCGAGGGAAAATATCAACATTTTCCACTGGCAAATCTTCAGGTAAGACTGCAACATTTTGAATATGTTTTTCGGTAATCACATGTTGTTCTACACCTTTAGATTCAATCACTTCAGGTGTAGGTTCAACTGGTGTAGGTTCCTGATAAACTGCATCAGCATTTTCAGCAGCAATTACCTCTGGTATTAGTTCAACATTCTGCACTGGTTTTTCTACTGATTGAATAACTCTTATATCAGATTCTATATTTTCAACGATCATTTCTACTGGAGATGCTTCTGCAATGACATTTTCACTTTTTTCCATTGTCAAATGATCTAAAATTTCATTGATACAAACTTCAGATTTGGCTGTGATTTCTGCTTTGTTTATGGCTAAATTCTCAGATGTTTCTGGCTGTATATTTTCAAAATCTGTAGAAAACCTTAATGATTTTTCTTCACTAACAGTTTCTTTTGATTCCTGAACAAAGTGAATTTGCATTGTTTCTGATGGTATTGTATCGGGCTCATCCACATCCACTAAAATGTTAGTAGGCTCTAACATAAGAACATTCTTAAAACTGGATTCCACAGCTACATCTTTGGTCATCTCAGTTTTTACAATTTCTTTGACAATTTCTTTCTGAGCATCAACATTTATAGTTATTGTGTCCACAAAATTGCTTGGTTCAGTAGCTATTTTAACTTCTTCTTTGAATACTTGTTCAGGAGATACAGTAAATTTGATTTCTTCCTTTTTAACTTCTGGTGACAATACAACTTCTGTTTTGAAATTTGAAACTTCTGCTGGTTGAATCTGGATGCCTACTTTTTGAACTATTGTTTCTCTTTCAATGTGCTCTTCTTTTCTTACATCAGGTACAATTTCTGATTCCACATAATCATCTTGATAGCATTCTTCAAAATGATCTTCACCACTATCATCAGAAACTGCCTGACCTTCAATGCATTCTTCAAATGTTTCTTCACTTTCAAAGCTTTCACCTTTCTGAATTCCATATGTTTTATCAATTATTTCAATATTAACTTGTTCCATTACTGGTTTTGCATCTATTGAAATCTCTTCCACAAATGTTTTAGTGACTTCCTTTTGCTCTTCTTCAATTTCAACATCAGAAGAAGGACCAGAAGCAGCTGAAAGAAATATCATTCAAGATGAACTTTCACTTAAAGATTCTAAAAGCAAATTCCAGGTTCCACATAAATTAATAATAATAATAATAATAATAGTAACCTTTCTTTAACAAATATTTTTGAATAACATTTTTAAAAATCTGTTATAAACAAAACCATTTAAAAATCATACAAAATTGATTTTCCACTCAATTAATTTTAAAGCAAAATTTAATTGAGATTACTATTAATTTTTGTTTATCAAATACCTAAAATAAACATTTCAACTATTATCAAAAATTTGGCCTTACTATGGTTTTATATTCTATTCACACATTTGACATGCCAAAAGTTTGTAATATATATTAATTAAATGATCACTTTTAAACAACACATTTTTAAAACTTCTTCTAAAATAGCATTATATCTTGAGATTTATTTTATACCTGAAACAAGAATTTTATCAATAAAATTGTTGAAATAGCTGAAAAAATAACTAATCAATTACTTTTTTATATTAAATAAATATTATTTAAAGTTTAATAAGATTTTGTTGTAATTTGAAAAATATACTGCTTTATAAAATAAATAAATAAGCATAAATTTGTTTAAAGTTTCAAATACACAAAAAAAAACTCATAATTTATAGCTTAAAAGTCAACACTTCAAAAGTAATGATTAATTAGCAACAAATATTTAAATTCAATTAACATTTTCAAAATATAATTAATAGACTGATTTTATTTTGAGCAATTCTTCAAAATAAAACATTTCCAGCTACTGCTCTCATCATCATTATTATTATTATTATTATTATTATTATTATTATTATTATTATTATTATTATTATTATTACTACTACTACT
>NC_068982.1:128954766-128964798 GCF_001194135.2 Octopus bimaculoides
ATTATTACTACTACTACTACTACTACTCAAAAAATGATGAGTAAGCTGGCCAAATCCTTAGAGAGTCATAAAAAGTACTTTGCAGTATTTGTTCCAGTTCTTTATATTCTGAGGTCAAATAACATGGAGGGTAGCGAACACTTCATTTCCTCTGAGATAAGTAAAATAAAGTACCAGTTAAAAACTTGGGTTGATGGTATCAACTAATCCCCTCTTGTCAGAATTACTATCATTATGCCAAAATTATAAGCATTATTATTATTATTATTATTATTATTATTTTGTATCTCCCTCCTATGGAATTTAGACGGGTCTATTCTTAGATAACAAGTCACTACCTGTGACCTCAGTCATTCAAGAACTTTTGAATGATCTTCGCTGCTCCTAACAAGCAGGCCAGTGGCACGTATTCTTTGTGCTTCTGCAATTCAATCTTTTCTGTCTACTCCTTGAGCCTCTTCCTTTCATTACTAAAGCTCTAGTGACAATTGGTACAACCCCACTTTTCTGCAGCCCCACAATTTGCTTATCTCTCTCTTCAGACCTGGGCACATAACTACCTTGTTGATTTATTTTTATTTTTATTTATTTATCTAATGGACATGCCACATCAATTGTGTAGCAAGTTTGTTTCCTTTTCTCAAACACCAAGATATCTGATCTGTTATGCTCTAGAACATGATCTTTTTGGATTGGAAAGTTTCAAAGAAGTTTAACTTCATTATTCTCAAGAAGTTTAACCTCATTGGACAAGATGCCTTGCAATATTTAGTGAAGTGATTTGTAGCATATATTCATATATTCCAATTGAATTTATTATAACTAAAATGACAACCACATTTCTTGTATACTAGAGTGATTTTAATCTGATAGATAAGTGAAAGTCTGAATTTCTCAACTCTTTTTTTTAATGACCTTGTAGTCACTTGGTACTGCTATAGCAATTATTAACATACAATATTTTCTACAAGGCAGTTTTGTTGTATATAGAAAAGGCATTATTTTCTGAATTGTAACATATTTGTACTATAATGTCATTTCCAAAGACATGAATATATAAAGCTTTATCTCTAAGAAAATGAAGTTGTTCTGTTATGTGTGTGTATGCATATATAATATAATATATACATGCAAATATGTTTATATATATATATATATATATATATATATATACACACACACACACACACACACGCGTAAATATGTATGTATACATGTGCATATATGTAAGTACATGTGTGTATACACACACTTTGGTACTTCGTGTTTCTAAATATAATTTGTGGGGCAGGTATAAGATATCTAGTACATATACAGTATACTGTTTGAAGAAACTTATCACTTATATCAATATGATCATTGCTATGTTCTGTTTTATTACCACTATTATTATTAGTCATTATACACAAATGTTATGAAGCAAGAGATAAGCTTCTGATAAGTCAGATGTATAATGTGGATTCAATTCCAGATTAAGGCCATTTTCTTTTATAAAGGACAATAGTGTCAAGAAGAAGAAACCAATACATGAGGTTCAATTTCTCCCCAGGATTGATTTAAACATTTCACCTCTCAAGAATTTGATAAACTAAATAATGGGCTTGTGTTGAGATTGATTCAATCCATTGAACCTCTTCCTTAAAAATTTGTGCCATTGTGTCCATGTAATGAATTGCCATTGCTGGTGTGTATTGACAAGCAAGGGATAAAACAAGTAAGGATCTACTATATGGGGGTGAGTTTCAGGTGAAGTCATTTCATTAATACTGCTAAAGCCGTATCATAACCTTTTCCATTTCTATGATATAGTGTTTGAATTTCAAGTTATAAAAATATCATAATTACATTTAGGGAGGGGGTGATGTTATTAAGATATAATTATTGTTATTATTATTACTATCATTGTTATTATTTTCAGCTAATTGCATGACAATTATAAAATATATTCTTAAAATTTATGAAGTAGTTTTTGATTATTCAATGTTCTTATGTATTCCCTGATCAGAGAATGTTCTGCAAGTGAAAATATTTTGAGACACCAGATGAGACTTTATAACTATTTTATGTGATTACCTATAAAGAATTACAAGAAATTATTTTGGCAAATATGGTTCATTCACAAAGAATAGAAATAATATAAAGCATTGGTACTTACACAATACAGTAATGTAAGCTGATGAAGTCACTGTGCCAAATTCATTAGTTGCAATAACAGAATATAAACCTTGATCTTCAGGAAACACTTCTTCAACGATGTATTCAGAACGATAACCTTCTTGTCTGATATGAACGCCTGGTGAAGGAGCAAGTTCGACTTGATTCAAATACCATTTCACTTCTGGCATAGGTGTTCCACTGACAAATACTTCCATATGGAGAACATGATTTTCAACAACGGTAATATCTTTTAAGCTGACTTCAAATGAAGGCATCTTACTTTCTTCCACAGTTTCTGAAATTACTTCAGTTACAAGGTTTTCAACAAATGTTTCCAAAATCTCAGGTACCTCTTCATATTGAGCTTGCAAAGTTTCAATTGGCATATCTTTAGCTATAGCTGTTTCAGTCGATGGAAGTGTGACTTCAGTCAAATTTGGTTGTTCAAAAGCTTCTACAACAGAGCGAGTAGTGGTTTCAGTGATTGGTTGTGTTTTCACGGATTGAGTATCCAACTCAACACCAATAACACTCAAGTTCATTGTATCTTGTTGTTTCACATTATCAATTACAGATGGTTCAAGTAATTCTTCAGTGACATCTGCCTTACTTTCAGAAGGAGCTAAGGGAGCACAGACATTACTTAGAGGTGATACCTCTCTTTCATCTGTTTGCTTTTCAACTTCACGTGTTAACTCATATGTTTTAAGTTCCTCAACAACTTCTTCAAGTGGCACTGTTTGAGTAAGGAAGGCATCAGATGGTTTATATTTCACATCTAAATCTTGTACACTAGAAGGTTTTTCCATACTTTCAGTTTTATTTTCCTCCAGTTGCTTGACTTCAGGAATTTCAAATATCTCTTCAAGAACAACACTCTTTGCTGTTTTAGGAGAAATATGACCAGTAGTCTCTTCAGGAGCTGTCACTTCCTCAACAACTGGTTGAGATGAAGTTTCTTCATCCAATGATATTATTGAAGATGATTCAGTAAATTCTTCTAGTGTAACAGATTTGCTCATGATTGGCATTGATTTTTCAGCCATTTCTTTTACTACTTTCATTTCAGCACTACTAAGTTTTTGCTCCACTTTTTCAGCAACATTTACAACTTCTGGCACTTCAATTATAGATTCATCAGGTGCAGCTTGAGTTTCCCTTTCTACTCTCTGTTCATACTGTATTTGGAAGCTGGTTACACCTTCACTCTTCAAAGTCTCTACAGGAGCTTCTTCAAGATCCATTGTAGTTGCATGTTCTGTCATTTCCTCTAAAGCAAAAGCTTTTGCTGAAGTAGGATATGTTTTCTCAGGTTTGGTTGTAACTTGCTTAATTTCTTGAGTACTAGGCTTATATTCTGTTTTTTCTGGAAGATTCAATATCTCTGGGTGTTCTATCAATTCTATTTCTACAGCTGCTTTACTTTCAACAGGGAGATTTTGCATGTATTGTTCACGTATGGATGAAACTTCATCAGGAACAGTTTTTTCTTCTACTTCTTCTTGAACATCACTTGCAGTTGCCTCGTCAATAAGTTCTTGCATAGCAACAGTTTTAGCAGCAGTTGGTAAGTGTTTCTCAATAGTTTCAGTAATAACCTTATCAATTTCTTGAACAGTTGTCTTTTCTTCAACACTTTCACTGATACTAAATACATCTGGATGCTCAATAGCAACAGTTTCAATATCAACTTTAGTTTCTTTCGGTAAAAGTTGATCTGTTTCATGAACAATAGAAACAATTTCCTGTCCTAAGGTTGTTTCCTGATCTAGTTCCTTAACATGTGTTACAACATTTTCAGGAACATCTTCTGAAAGGAGTGTTGATTTAGAAATAACAGGCGAATCAATTGCAGATGTTTCAGCAATTACTTGTACTTCAGAAGAAGTTGTTTGTTCTTGAACTTTACTATCAATATCAAATACCTCTGGCTGCTCAACTCTTTCCAGTCCAACAGCTACTATACTTTCTTTGGCATGTTTCTCTTCAACTGTACGAACATCCAAAGTTATTTCTTCCATTTCAGTTGTTTCTTCGGGAAGTTCATGTAATTGTGTCACTACAGATTCTTCTGTTAGTTCTTTCATAACAACAGACTTAGCAACTGTTGG
Organism: Octopus bimaculoides; assembly: GCF_001194135.2. NCBI lineage: Eukaryota > Metazoa > Mollusca > Cephalopoda > Octopoda > Octopodidae > Octopus > Octopus bimaculoides. The sequence continues at coordinate 128,959,035 of NC_068982.1, forward strand.
TTGTTGTTTCTCAACTTCAAAAGTAACACCAGGAATACTTGCAACATTTGTTTGTTCTTCAACTTTGCCATCAATAGCAAAAACTTCAGGTTGTTCAAAACTTTCCATTTCCACAGATACTTTAGTTTCTTTGGCATATTTCTCTTCAACCTTATGGATATCCAAAGTGATTTCTTGTACATCAGTTGTTTCTTCAGGAAATTCTTGCAACTCTGTCACAACTGATCCTTCAGTGACCTCCTTGATAACAGCAGACTTAGCGACTGTTGGTTGTTGTTTTTCAGCCTCTTTGGTAACAGATACTATTTTCTGAATATGTGTTTGTTCTTGAACTTTACCATCAATACTTACAACTTCTGGTTGCTCTAGACTTTCCATTTCAACAAGTACTTTACTTTCCTTGGCATGTTTCTCTTCAACTTTATGGATATCCAGAGTGATTTCTTCTATGTCAGTTGTTGCTTCTGGAAGTTCATGTAACTCAGTAACTATAGATTCTTCAGTGACTTCTTTCATAGTGACAGATTTTGCAACTGTTGGTTGTCGTTTTTCAGCTTCTTTGGTAACTCCAGGTACACTTTCAATGGTTGTTTGTTCTTCGGTACTGCTAACAATATGAAATACTTGTGGTTGATCAACACTCACCGTTTCAAGAGATACTTTGCTTTCTTCTGCAAGCAGTTGTTCAACTTTCTCTTCAACTTGAACAATATCCCTTGTTACAGGTGTCTCTATTTTCTGTTCAAAGTCAAATATTTGAGGTTGCTCCAAGTCTTCAACCTTTTCAACAACTTTCGTTTCAGTGGCAAATCCTGCTTCATGTTGCTGTGAAACAGAAATGACTGATTCAGATTTGACTTGTTCTTCTGAAACTGACTGCAATTCACTCAACTGACTTTGATCTGGGATTTGTATCTGGGAAGCTGCTCTAGCACTGATTGGTGATTCTATGTCAGCTTTTTGAATACTATCTTTAATTATTTGTGATGTGACCTGGAACTCAGCAATTTGCTTCTGACTAATATCAGTAGTTGATTCTGCTTCACCAGTCAGAACCATCTCCACGGTTTTAGCAGTGTGATATTGCTTTTCAACTACACTAGTTCCTGGCAATTCAGTAGAAACTTCAGCAACTGAAGTCTCTTCTTGAATCAATTTCTTAACTTCTTCATAAGACAATTGCTTCAATTCAGTTTCTTCCAACACTGGTCTTGGAGATGGAGCTTCCTGTGATGAAGCTTCTTCACTATCAGGAATATATTCATATGCTGCAATATTGAAAATAAAGAGATTAGACTTATGAACTCATTTTTACCTACATATACTGAAACTATGAAGTTTGTAATTTTTCACCAGCTAATGATTAATCAATCAATTATTTGTACAGCTAATTAAGAAAATTTCTGTAAAATTACAACTTTAAAATACAAAATATATAAATAGATAAATAAATAAATAATTAAATTATTCATTTTCAGTTACACATTTTTGTTGTTGTTTCATATTGAAATAAAATTCATAAGACATTCCAAAAGCTTACTAATCAACATAGAGATAAAATTTACAATGCAAGTTAATAGATGAGAAGCTGTTCATTTTGTCATGCAAAAAAAAAAAATTATGATTAAACATCAAGGATGAATAATGAATGAGCAAAAAACAAAAATAGTAGCTGAGTGATTAAATCACAAATGAAAACTATACAATGAAAGCTCAAAGAAATATTAAAAGAAATTTGATAAAATTTATATGTATAGTAATGTATTCTATACCACTTTATTTCTTTTTTTTAATAAGTTTATAAACTCAGTTATTTAAGAAATTTGTAAGCAGTTCATAAACATAATTTACCATTAAAATGAAATTATTCTATCACTTGTAAGCATTAACAGTAGTTTTCATTAAATTTTTACAGTTACATAATTTGTAAAATCAATAAATTTTGTTTTGCTTATGTTTTCTTTTCCATGAAAGCTTCTTTTTAATTAATAATTTCTAAGTTTCTATTTCTATTCACTACATTCTCTTCAGATGTAGATTTTCATGAGATTTCATGTTGAGATTCTCTTTGAAGTAATTACAAAACCAGACACAGAAGCTTGGTGCAGGCTCCTGCTGGCTAACTCCTATCAAACCGTCCAACCCATGCCAGAATGGAAGAAGGATATTAAACGATAATGATGATAAGGATGATTATGAAATATCAACTGCATTGGCTTAAAGTTTAACATGACAGATTAAACTTTATTTTCAATTAATACATCCATGTATGCATACTCAATACACAATATACATTTCATATTTATTCTAAAATATTTATGTTATCTACTTTGCTTTAACCATTCTAATTATTCAATTTTATTTGTAAACTACATGGGGAAGAAAAACAATGACAAAGTCACCACTAAACATTTCATTGTTGATTTGTGGTATATGAGTGTGTACCATATTGTGAATGTGTGTGTGTGTTTATGCATGCATGTGCACATTCATGCAAATATCTACATATGTACTAAGTCACCAAGATATATAGATCAGAAAGAGAACAATTTTGTTTCACTGACATTCACAAAAGAAAAGGACTGAAAATATGTGAGATGAGGAATTTGTCTACTATAATAATGGGCATTGAAACTCAGTGTCATTACAAATTATGATTTAACATTGTTTTCATCATGTTATAAATGTTGTAAGCAAGAATGATTGACTATTGATGAAAAAGATAAATATTTCTTAGAATTAATAGTAACACAGATACTTTGTTTCACACCTCAAGATAATAAATATTTAAAAAGTAGACGGCTTCAAATATTTAAAGGAAAGATTAGATGAGAAGCTCAGTGTTTCAGAGTGATAAAAGAGATACTTTTAAAATTTTATCATCGTATCATTTGCATTATTTCTTAACACAAGCATTTAATTTATCTTTCAGGTATTCATTTCACTGATTAGACATATTTGCACTTGAAAGTAAATCTAACATTTTGCAGATATGGTATAGCTTGTTGTGGCTGAAGATTAAAATTAAAGTTTAAATGCAAGATCTTAAATGTAATTTATTTTTTGGGGGGAGGAGGGGATAACAACAAGACTTTGAGATCACTATTGCAAGTAGAACCACATATTACAAGAATTATCACAAGTTCCTTGATACCATAACCCTGAAGTATGAAGACAAGTAAACTAGAAGAGATGCAAGGCACCATCTAAAAATGAATGTCCATCTAGTTTTAAGAATAGCAAAGAGGAGGACCCAGTAAAGTGGAAGATATGCTTTATGTGGAATTAGAATGTATAAATGAAATTAGGGGAAGTTAAACATTAGAGATTAGAAGGCCATATTTCATAGAAATTGGGAGATGTGTATGAAAGACATGTCTTCTCATTTGCTGAATCTGGAGGAAGGACTAGTGCCCATGGTCCTTGTAGACCCTTAATGTTCCTCTAGGTCAGTGGGAAAGATATGAACAGGGAAGAAATTCCAGAAAGCTGATGCCTTGGAAAGGAATGACAGAGCATAATAATTAGAGGAGACCCTGGAGGCACAAGGATGGGGAGGGGTGTTATCACAAGGGTGATGGAAAGAGGAAAGGCGAGCGGGTTGGGAATATCTGAGTAGAAATGGTATAAACACAGTCAGCTCCAAAGAACAGAAGCCGTTATAGTAGAAACTGAAAAAGCAGAAAGAGGATACCGTACACCAATTGGTCAGGGCTAGAGCACATCTGTGAAAGCCTGCTTTTTATTTTTAGTGGGATATTTTCTCCAGACACTTATTGGCTAAAAAATATCTTTGTTTTTAAAGAATAACCAATATTCTAGTGAGCCATTAGAAGAAGGAGACTAATGTGAAGAATAATTTCAGTAAGAAGGAGAGTAAATGTCCTCAAGACATAAAAACAAGTGTAAAAAAACACATGATGATATTTTAGCTGAGTAGAAAAATGATAGGATAGTAGGATACTTAACTAGATTTGAGAGGTAAGATTTGAAGTAAGTAATGAGTACTATTAATGGAATACTTTGCAGCTTGCACCTACTTCCAAACTAAATTCTAAGAAATATTTGCACTCAGTACTCTAGAAGGAAAGATAGTGATTAAATCTGAACGAGTGCATATGCCAGCCTTGAAGTAAATGCAACTGAGCTATGTTAACTAGTTTCTTTTTGTTCACTATCATAACTCATCTGATCGCTTAATAAGATTACAAAATTAAATATACATATAAACTTTATTTGTATTCTTTGTTGTGTAAGATCAGTTACACAATTCTTCATTAGTTTTCATTGCAGCAAGTGAAACTAAGGTAAAAGTATCAGTTTTCTATGATTGATTTTGTGAACCAAAAACTCTTAGCAGTACAACATTCAAAAGAGCTATAAACTGTTAAACATGACTACGACCTGAATTTAAATTAAATCCCTAAATAAATGAAAGCTTGTAATATTAAGAAAAACTTTTAGTTTGAGGAGTTTTTAAGAGCATTCCATTTAATTAATTTTTTTAAGCATGAGATTTAATTTATTTTACATTATTTCATGCACAGACATAGAAATTAACAAAGCTTCAATATTTAATTACATAATGACAATGAAATAAAAATGCCTGTAAAGAAATAAATGTTAGTAAAAATGAATGCAACAGAATTGTTTACTTACACTGACGAATAATTGTGGTTAATAGATGACAGATGATAAATGATGCTAATAAGAGATGCGAAACTTTTGAAAATCCTTTTAAATGTAATAAATAAAAAGATTTCAAATCTAAATATTTATACTAAGAACATGTAACTTTTCGAGGCAAATACTCAAGCAAATACTCAACATGATCATGGCTGTCAATAGCAGAAGCATAATAATATGTTGTAGTTTCATTAGCAGTTTTATGCATTATGCTTCTAACGATTAGAACAAGACAAGTAACGAAGGCAGAAACTAAATCTATGATGCTTCTAAACCTGCAACAATTATCACTTACATTCTATTTCCAAATACGCTCTACTAACAGCAGTACCTAGAGCATTGGTTGCTTCACATTTATATTCACCAGCATCTTGTGGGAATACTTCAGAAATCAGTAAAGAACAACTTCCAGTTTCCTTATTGTATATAGATTTGAAATCTTGGTTTTCGGAAATAGGTACTTCCTCGTGGTACCACACTATTTCTGGCATTGGCTGACCATCGATTTCACAGTAAAATTTTACTTCTTCACCATCCATAACTTTCAATGATGTCAAATGCCAAGTAAATATTGGTGCTTTACCAGCTTTCTCAACAACTTCTTTTTCAACTGGTTTCTCTTTCTCTGTTATTTCTTCCTTTATGACCTCTTCAACTACTGGCTGTTCCTCTTTTTTCAAAACAATTGTTTCACGAGAAACTGAAACCATATCTACTGTTTGCGCAGGTATTTCAGCTACTTCTACAACTACTGGTTTATCAATTTGTGCATGTATTTCGACTACTTCTACAACTGGTGCATCAGTTTGAGCAGGTATTTCGACAATTTCTACAACTGGTACATCAGTTTGTGCAGGCATTTCAACAACTTCAACTGGTACATCAGTTTGTGTAGGTATTTCAACTGCTTCTACAGCTGGTACATCAGTTTGTGTAGGTATTTCGACTGCTTCTCCAACTAGCACATCAGCTTGTGCAAGTATTTCAACTGCTTTTACAACTGGTACATCAGTTTGTGCAGGTATTTCTACAACTTCAAGTGGTACATCAGTTTGTGCAGGTATTTCAACTGCTTCTG
>NC_068982.1:128964899-128990457 GCF_001194135.2 Octopus bimaculoides
TACAACTGGTACATCAGTTTGTGCAGGTATTTCTACAACTTCAAGTGGTACATCAGTTTGTGCAGGTATTTCAACTGCTTCTACAGCTGGTACATCAGTTTGTGTAGGTATTTCAACTGCTTCTCCAACTAGCACATCAGCTTGTGCAAGTATTTCAACTGCTTTTACAACTGGTACATCAGTTTGTGCAGGTATTTCTACAACTTCAAGTGGTACATCAGTTTGTGCAGGTATTTCAACTGCTTCTGAAACTGGTGCATCAACTGTATCAGGGAGCAGAACTACTTGAACCTCAGGTGACTTCATTTTCATAACATGCTCCTTAACTTCAACTTCAATTCTTTGAGGTTGAAGAACTGGCTGTATTTCTTTCTGTGAAAGAACTGCAGGTTCACTTTCAGGTTGTTCTTTATGAAGTATTTCAATTGTTTCTTTATGGATGTTTTCACGTTCAATAACTACATCGTCCTTAGCAGGAATTTCTTCGGAAGTTATGTGAGTTGATTCATGAATTTCAGTTCTAGTTTCAGTCACGGGTTCACTAACTTGGAATCGTAACTCTACAGGTGTAGATTTTTCTTTTTGATCTACTGTTAAAGTAGTAGTATGTTTTTCAGTAGCTTTTACATCAGCTGGAACTTCTTCAGTCTGTTCAAAATAAGAAGTTGTTGTAGATATTGTTCTAATTTCCTCTGTCTGAGTAACTTCCTCAGGTGCATCATAAAATAGGTCAGTTTCAGATTCTCTTCGATCATCACATTGAAACTCTACATGTTCTTGATAGACAGTTTCATCAGGTAATTCTACTATTTGCGGCTGATCAACTATAATGGTTTGTTTATGTGTTTCATCAGATTCAATAGCTTCACTACCAGATGAAGCTGAAATGAATTAAAACGCAAAAATATTTAAATGTATGTAAATTAATGTTTGACCACCACAAGAAACTAACAGTGATTATCTTTCGCAGATAAATGGATATGATTAGCAAATGACGAAATATGAAATAAATGATTAGTAAATATAAACACAGATGGAAAGTAATTTGAAAATATTCACACAAGAGAATTCGTGAAAAAATGGAATGTTATTTAACGTATTTATTGATTTGATTGTGTCATTATCAAGTTATCTTAAATAGAGGTATGTTAGTATAAATTGCAATTCTTGCAATTTAAAAAAATATTTTTGGTCAATCCAATTAAAATATATCATTTGATTATTTATCTTCTTGACATAGACGTTTTTTTCACATAAACCTCATGGATTAGAGATTTCACTTACAGTAAGTTTACTAACATAAGCAAAGCAGCTATTTTAACTCAGTTTTGAAAATCTAAGTCTTCCACTCATTCTGTTGATAAATTCAGTACAAAGTCAGTGGGATACAAATGATACACTTCAGGCTATTAAAACACTTATATCCAATAGCTTTTTCAGTATCCTTTATCTATTTCCCATTTGTAAATAGTAAAAATTCCAAGAGAGCCTAAAACAGATTATTAAAATTCAAAGATTGCTGCAGTCTAATGACTAAAACAAGTAAAAGATTAAAGATTTAAAAAAGCATAATATTATGGAAACACACGCACTGTCTAATCATATATTTCCTTGATTATAAGAACATTTATATAAAACATTTTTCTAAACATTTTCAAAGTATATTTTCTGTCTTTTCATAATTTTAACTTACTTGTATTCTATCTTTATATTTATGAATGAAGCATTACTAAGTCACAGAAATAGTTGAGCAAACAGATTAACCCTTTTGCATTTAAACTGGCCCTTTATCCAGCCCTAATATTATAACTGTTTTATGTTCAAACTAGTTGGATCCAACCTCTCACACCTATCTTACAACATCATTTTAAAAATAAACTATCACATCATTGAAATCTTGAAGCTACAAGATAACACACTATTACTACAAAATGATGTGAATAAATTAAGCATTACATTTGGCAGAGTAATCTGAAGGCTAAAGGGTTAAATGCTTCACTGTTTTCTTTGTGTTCTAAATTCAGCTCTCAACAGAATCAACTTTACCTTTCATCCCAGATGACAATAAAATAAATCCTGGTAATACGGAAGTCAATTGGATCAACTACACCTCTAATCCAATGAAAAGTGGGTTTATATCTAATGAAATAATTCAATAATGATAATGGGAATTCAATAATGATAATGAATTAATAAAATTTGTTAGTATATTAAATAAAATAAATGGAAAATGACACCAAAACAATTTTATAAAGATCTTTGTAAAAAGTAAACTTACATGTGACTGTCAGTTTGCATGTTGTTATTGTCTCACCATACTCATTTGATGCAGAACAAGTGTATTCTCCTTCATCTTCAGGGAATACTTCCACAATAATGAGAATACTTTCTTTTCGTTCATAATCTACAGTAATTTGTATATCATTGGTGGATGTTATAACTTTACCATCATAAAACCATGTTATTTTTGGCAAAGGTTGGCCAGTGAAACGCACTCTAAATTCTGCTCTATCGCCATCATGAACAGTATATGGCTGAAGTAATTCTGTGAATTCAGGAGCTGCTGGCTCAGTAAGTGGTGCTTCAATTTCTAAATTAAATACATATAAATTGAAACTCAGTAAAATCTTATTTAAAAAGATGTACTTTAATCAAAATATTTTCATAACTTTTATGGTTTCCTGTGTAAATATTACTCTATTATTATGCTTCATTATTAACTCATATAACATCATAGTGAGTTTATATTGAAATTATAATTATAAACTATACTTACAAAGCAAAGGAATTTTATATGATGTCAATTCTAAAATGCTGCAACTGGGAACTATTATGTTATCATTAAATTTATCAGATAACCAGTAGAATTTAAAGATTTAATCTCAAACATTTGCAACTTTTAACTTTATGTGCTAAAAAATATACATCATACTTACGTTTCATCACATTGATAGATGCTCTACTTATTGATACACCTTCTTTATTTTCCATACGGCAAATGTATTCTCCAGTATCTTCATATGTTGCATTTACAATCAATAATATTGATGTATTATGTTCAATAAACATTTTCCTGTTAGGTGTCGGTCGAACCTCAACCTCATTGATATACCAGGAGACATTGGGTTCTCCAGTCAACTGGCATATTAGTCTGAGATAAAAATAGAAAGAATCATATTGAAATTAAATTAAATAGATTTAAAGGTGTATAAAAAGACAAAGATAGTTACTTTATTAACAAAATTTGTAAAAAGATTAGCTCTTTAATGCTTAGTTCTATAAATAAAACTTAGCTCTATAAATAGAATTAAATCTACAATGAAATGAAATTTAAAATATCTATTTATTTATTAAATTGAGACTTTTCAAAGAATACATTTCTATATATTAAATATAAATATAAACAAATATGATACTATATGTGATATATAAAGAAAGAAAAAAAAGCAACTGCCTAACCTATAGAAGTCTAATCTTAATCCACCTCATCATCATCATTTTAGTGTATTTCTATTAACTCAGCTATATATTTGCTCAGAAATTTAATATATATGTGTGATCTTTGTAAGCAAAAGAGGGATGCAAATAGTGCTGTTTGTTTCCAGTTAGTCATGAAAATGTGTCCAGTCTGTTCATTTTTCAGTAAACTAGAAAACTATTATCTTGTTTATAAACAGGTGAAGATTGGAGCCAGAAAGGACATCCAGCCATAGAAAACTCTGCCCTAATGTAGTCTCATCTGACCAATGATGATTATGATGATGATTTCAACATTTCTAAACAACTTTCATTTTACAATTACTTAAGAAAAAATGGTTCCTTATTATTTATTGAAACTTTTCTGGTTCACAATTCTAATAACCAAAATTAGAATAAAATGATGAACATTTTCTATGTATAATTTAGGATAATTACCTGACAGGTTTTCCATGATAAACCTCAGTTGGTTCAATATAATGAGGTGACATCTGAATAGAAGTAATGTAATGTTCATCGACTAATTTGATGCTTTCATCAAGAGGAATGGTTGTCATAGATTTTGTTGTGGTCTCAGTTGTTGTTATTGAAGCTGAAAAATATTTAAAGGTAAATATATAGCAATGCAAACGGGCTGGTTTTTGCATATTTGTGTATAAACAAATTAAATGCAAATATTTACTTGATCAGTTTATTCAAAGGCTGACTGAGCAAAGATACTAAGTGAAGAGTACAGTAATTTATCTGGGATTATTTCATCTAATTAAAAAAATGCATTATTAATTTAATATCAGTTTATTTCACTGTGATAAAGCTGCTAACTTATGGGATAGGGGAGGATTCAGTTAGATCAGACCAAGTAAGTCTGGTACTAAACAATCTCAGATGTACTGAAGGTAGTCAACCCTTACAAGATTTCAAATCAAATCATAGAAGATGAACTTAAATACAGACAAATTATTTAATCTATTGCTCAACCATTTCTGCTAACTGACCTATTTTGTTATTTACTTGATACTAAAGTCACTAGAATTCATTTATAGTGAAAAGTCAAAAACCAAATGTTGTTGGTCGTAGTAACTGTTATGATATATCAGCTTAAGAGTCATGATAAGAGTACCAGACTAAACATCTTCCAGAAATTAGTTTGGTCTCAATTTCTGGGTTTCAATTTGATTGGGCTAAACTTAACTTGTTGTTTTTCTCGAGTTGATATAACAGGGTACTAATCAAACACAGGTGACTAAAAACTATACAATTCCCCTTTAAATTTCTGGCCTTGTACCACTGAGAAAAATTATAATAGTATATTGTCAACAAATTTCTAAACATCTCATGTGATTAAAACTATACAACTTCCCTTCAAATTTGTGGCCTTGTACCAAGATGAAAATTCATAATAAGATATTAACTACCAATTTCTAAAAATCCTTTTAAATTAATTCATTTTATAAAATATTTCTATTTTTTAAAAAAATAGAAAGATACTGATTAAAGCCAAAATCTCAGTTTTGTTGAATTTTAGATTTAAAAATTTATCAAATTAATAGATGCCCTAGAAACAGTATTAGATTAAAATAATGACATGTATAATGTTCATAACATATATATACAACTGTGGAAGGGTGCCAGTTGTAATATTTTGTCTCAGAGAAACTTCTCTCTCAGAGATGATTCTCTGAACAAAACATTAATGCTGTTGCTTTACCAGGTGTGTACATACACTATGAATATTTACACACAGCATTATGAAAAGAAATCTGTTGAAATTATCAACTAAATTTAACTCAGTTCTTGTTTCATGAAAATAATCTTATTATTCTTATTCTTTTAGCATTATTGATATCATCCTAATATGATCAAAATAATATTAAATGAAGGTGAGAATTTAAAATGTATCCTATAAAACAAAATAACTATATTACTCACTTTCAACAATAACAGTTGTGGAAGTAACAGATTCTCCATAAATGTTTCTGGCATGGCAAGTATATTCTCCTGCATCTTCTGGATAGACTTCAGTAATAATCAACTTACATCTACCAGTTTCTATTTCAAATGTTATCTGGAAATCATTATTTGGTACAATCTCAATTGAGTCTTTATACCAAGTAATTTTGGGTTCAGGATAAGCATTCATTCTGCAAGTCAATACAACTTGAGAACCATCTTGAACAGTTTGTGGTTGCAAAGGTTCCACAAATTCAGGAGGAATAGCAGCTGGTTTGGCTTTCTGATCTTTCTTCTGAACAGGAATAATGACTTCTTCTTTCTTTGGTTCATGAACTGTCAGTCGAGCAGATGTAGCTGCTTGTCCATATTGATTGATAGCCATGCAAACATAATCTCCTCGATCTTCTGGAAGAGCTTCCACGATATGGAGACAAATATCTCCTGTCTCTGGGTTGTATGAAATGACATATTCATCATTGTTATCAATATTAGTCCCATTATGGAACCAAGAAACATGAGGAACTGGTTTTCCAACAACTTTGCATATCATTTTTATTTCTTGGCCATCGACCACATCCATTGTTTCTAAGTCTTTTATAAAGTTTGGTGGCATAAAGTCCTCTACAGGAGGTTCCTCTTCTGTTTCAGGAGGTGGTGACATTTCTGCAGCAGGTTCTGTAAGATAAGCAACATAACATTAGTTATAGCTAAACATTTTTCTCTTTTATTTCTATGTAATTGGTAATGATTGCATTAAATAAGGCATTTTGAATATTTATTCAAGTATAAAAGTAGATCACTTTCCAATGTCTTATTTACAATAGTAAAGTCAGATTTTTAATAGTAAATGTCAATGGTTTAGCATGAGATGTGTGGGGTATGTGGACCACGCATAGCAGCCACTTTGGATGGAGGAGGCAAAACATACATTGAAGGTATGTTACATTTAAAGAAGAGCATAACCAATGTGGCTACCACACTGGGCATGCACTAGGTAGCATGCTATGCTACAGTTGAATATTAAACAAGTGTTGACAAGTACAAGCATGACTGCCAGAAATTTGATTTGCAATCAAATGGTTTCAAGTTCAGTCCCACTTTAGGAAATTGGGTATTGGTGTTTCTAACAACAATCCCAGTCAACAAATCATCCACAAGCTCTGTGCTTTCAAAGATGATTGGCATGAAAATTCCCTTACTTTGAAACCAGGTAAGAGTTAATGACACAAAGGTCATCGATCTATGGAAACAGTTATATGTATTCCACTAAAACCCATGCTAGCATTCAAAAATGAATGTAAAATATACAATTAAAACCATTGATGATATGAAAAGACAAATATTACCTTGGACATATAAGGTAGTACTGCACACAGCTTCACCTAATTCTGAAACTGCTCTGCATGTATATTCACCAGTATCTTCTGGTCCAACATCAATAATGATCAGCAAACTTTTACCAGATTCGTAAAAGATTTCATAATGTGGAGAAGGCTTGATTTCCATTCCATTGATATACCAAGTAATCAAAGGAGGGGGATGAGCATCTACTGAACATTCAAGTCTGCAAGATAAAATAATGAAAACATATACATATACATTTATATAAATATAAATAAATATATATACATATATATTATATATATACACATACCAATACCTACACACACAATTGGAAAGAACTGAGGCTAATTCAGGAAAAGCTTAATACAAGTATTAACATGGAATATAAATCTATCTATAATAATAAAATATTATTTTATGATTTTACAAAATAAAAGAAACTAGATTTGAATATTTTTCCTTTTGAGTCTAAACATCAAGGGCTTACAGTTAATAAGCATAACATGAAATCAGAGCCTTCTAATAGTTAACATCTAATTTAGATATTAGCTTCACATTTTAATTTAAAAGCAAACGTAAAGAGGGTTATTAGAAAATAAGAAAATGAATGAAAATTATGCTCAGATAGATATGAGTCTATGATGCTTTCAGTTAAAATAAGCAAATCATTTAGGAGGAAATAATTTGTTTGATTTATTTATCTCATTTTTTTTTTTAATGTTGACAATTTCTAATAGAAATGAAATGGTGTTATACATAACTACCTAAGACTAGAAATTTTATTATCTTCATAACGAATAAGTAAAAAAAAATTAACTATACATATATTCTATGCATCTTCTAATCCTTCCAAATACTATGTAGAAATTATTATCTCCCTTACTCTAAGTGGCCACCAGGAAATGCAATGTGTTCAAGATTAAGATGAAATATCTGCTTATATGTTCAAACTGTAGACTGTTATAAGGAATTAGGTTGCAGACTAGACCAGTCAATTAGATGGACCCCAGTACGCAACTGGTATTTAATTTATCAACCCCAAAAGGATGAAAAGCAAAGTCGACTTCGGCAGAATTTGAAGTCAGAACATAAAGGCAAACGAAATACTGCTAAGCATTTCGCCTGGCCTACTAATGTTTCTGCCAGCTCCCTGCCTTTAGACCAGTATAATATTATTATTTAAAACAACAGTAAAGGTTTTAGTAAAACTTTACCTTGCAATTCCTCTTTCTCGGACGAACACCTCAGGTTGAATAGGCTCAACAAAAATAGGCCTTATTTCCCTGATTTCAGTTGTAATAGTCTTTTCTTCTTTCTCAATCATTTTAATGGTAACGGAATCAGGTTCATCTGGTATTTGCACAACCTTTTGCTTTTCTGAAAAAAATAAGAAATAACAGTTGCACTTTGTTAGATTCATTGTTGTGAAGTTTTAATTGAGCGTAACAAAAATAAAATACCAACAGCTATTTCAAAGAAGTGGTAGGCCTCAAGAAAATGACTAAGTATTGTGGCAAAGCATTAAACAGAAGAAAACTCATTTAATCCATACAAACATGGAGAAACAGATGTAATATGCTACGTATATATATATATATATATATATATGATTATTATTATTATTATTATTATTATTATTAGTTGTTGTTGCTGTTGTTTTTATCTCTCAGTCGTTGGGGTTATGCCAGTTCATTCTGTTGGATAGCAAGTCATATCCTGCACTTTTCTGAAGATTCTTGATCCTAACAAACAGGCTGTTCTGAATTCTTACATGTTAGGAATTTTAAATCATGTTCCACTGCAACTTATAGCATTGTAGTATTTATAGAATAGAATTAGAAATTTATAAATATAAAACAAAAAAAAGTTAACAGTATTTATGGAGTTGAAAATACTTATTGTCAGTTGTATACTTTTTTTTATTGTTTTATTCTGTAAGATGTATTTTAAGTTTGAAAATATTCCATGTTTTATTATTATTATTATTATTATTATGTTTTTGCTTTGTACTTGTACAAGTTGACTCCAAGTCTCACCCAGAGACCTCAAGAGACAACAAGTTAGAAGTTCAAGTTGGTGTTATGACTAGGGTGCCATATTTTGAAAACATAAGAAAATTAGAAGTTTCTTTTAAAATTAATCGTCGTTATTATTATTAGTAAGTTAGTACATGCTAATTTAATTAGCAGGAATAATGACTGTTCTCCTCAAATCTCAAGAATCTTTCTTAGAATTCTTGCAGAATATAGGCTGGTTGATAATGTGAGCTGCAATTCCAATTTCATTCAGTTTTTTAGGTACCATTTTGGATGTTGTATCAAGTGCACAAATTACCACAGGAATAACTGTTGTCTTAGTTCTCCATAGAATCTTAAGCTCTCTGGCTCACAAAATGTTAGACTAACTATTAGTTATCAAATGTTTTTACTCTTCTAGCACTTCCTGTATAAAAACTGCCACTCCAGGTTTCCCTCTTCAATGGACAGAAATGTCAAGACTGTTGTAGACATCATGATATGAAGGCAAGTGATTTTTGCTACCAATACAATCTAATGTCTTTTACCACAGATACTTGCCACTAATTTTAATGACATTATTACTGAAGTAAAACCAATACTAACCATCAAAAGTAATGGTTGTCCTGCATGTGATTTCACCAAGCTCATTTCCAACTCTCAGGACATACTCTCCAATATCCTTTTCATCAACATGAATGATGATCAAGACAACAGTATCTCCTTCTTGGAACATCTGGTAATGATCTGATGGTAGGATTTCAACACCATTGACATACCATTTCACCAATGGTGGTGGATAAGCCTCAACCTGAGCTTCAAGTCTGAAATTATTTTTAAAATTATAGTTTAAGTTTTTTTATGCATTTCACACCAAATCACATACTATGGAGCAACAAAAAAAAAGCATAAATAAGAGTAACTGATACTCAAAATAAAACAATAATAAAATTCCAAGTGAATAATAATAGTAATGGTATCTTTTAAATAATTTAGATTATATATTAACAAATATGACTAAATACTATTTCATCACAATATATAATTACAATTGTTAATATATAATCTATATTATATATTAGCAAATCAATTACTACACACCAAAATTATCATAAGTTATGAATAAGTTGATGGAAAAGTGTTGCCAGTATAAACATATATAGAACTTTACCTTGCAATTTGTCCTCGTTTCACTTTGTAGGTTTGAGAAAGAGATCTCTTAAATACAGGTATCTTTGGTTGAACTAATTTCATTCCTGCACGAGAAACTTTGTCTTCTGGCAGTTCTTGCTCCTCTGTAAATAAATATGTGACAACAAATTTCAGTTAAAAGAATAAGAGAATTTGTTTATTTATGACAACTTGCTTCCTTGCTTTATGTAAGCAGTTAAGAAAAGTTGTATAATTACTGTTATATTAGATGTTCTTTTCAAATACTTCATTGTTTTATTTTGCTAGCTAAGATTTAGGAAGGAGAGACTGATTAGCATACTGCTGAGATTCATCATATCTATGGGAGATGAATGTGAAAGAAAACTCAAAGATGTGAGTGAAGAACAGTCCTCAGCTTGTAGTAAAGCAATATTGTTGTTGCTTGTTGGCATGGTTGCACCTCAGTTTTGTAAAGTGACTATATGAATGTAAAAGAGATAACCTAACCAAAGCATGCTAAGATGTGGTACAAGAGAACCAAGATATTCCCCAATAGCATTAATATTGCTTGGCATTGCTGGAGGAAATGATATTATTATGATCACCAGTCAACAGCTGATGAAGAAAATGTCCCCTCCTCATCAGTGCAATCTATATGTCTCAATATAGAATGGAGTTTCACTTGGAAAACTCTTCTCAATGATGCAAGGTTTTCTTTATGGAAAGACAAGCAATCGCCATGCATGCAAATCTCTACCTCTTCACATAACTGATTTTAATCAAGCCAAAGGCCAATACAGTTTGTTACTATTGTTATCGCAGACAATGATCTCAGAATCAAAAGAGTCAGAACAAACACCACACAATATTTCATCCAATGCTCTAACCATTCTACTAATCCACTAACTTGGATTGGCTCTATTTATCAAACCCTAAAAGGGATGAAAATCAAAGTTGATATCTCCAAGATCTAAATTCAGAATGCAGAGAGCAGAAATAAATACTGCAAGTCTCTAGGAATTCAACCAATGCACAACCTCAAGCTATATCATCATCATCATCATTATCGTCGTTTAACGTCCGCTTTCCATGCTGGCATGGGTTGGACGGTTTGACTGAGGACTGGCAAGCCAGAAGGCTGTACCAGGTAGAATAAAATATATTACTTTAAGAAATTTTGCCTCAAAATTAAGTTTTTAGGCTCGTGATAAACATACTAATTAAGTTTTAATTATTGATACCAAAATATTAAAAGTGTAAACCAACAGTTTAAATTTAGAAATCACGTTTTATACAATCACACATCCTGATCTGAATGTAATATAGATTAAGAATTCACTTTCATGCTAAATATTTCAACATGCAAAATATTTTCTACTGAAAATGATTGCAAAGCAGTTTTAAAATTAATAAAGTATAAATCCTTTTAGTATACTGAATAATCAACATTTAAATTCTTTAAACTACATAAATGCAATACTTACATTATTAGATGGTACATGCATATGGAATTCTTAGTATATAGCAGTGATAATCAAACTGTTTAGTGGTGTGTTCAAAGAGAAGAGCTAAATCAAAACTTATGAAATATTACATGCAACTTTTCTAAAATTAATAAGTAATGGTAAATTTTTTCTTTATTTCAATATATAAACATTGAATAAAAATCATGCATTAAAATGTAAATATAAAATTTTTCCTTGGATTTTATTCAGATTACAATCAAACCAATTCATAAAAAACAAAATGACCATGCAGTTTATAAATCTCACAAAATTTGTTACACACTCAATTATTAAATAATTATATACTGTATAAAATTAATAATACAAAAATGTTAAAAAAATATGAAAAAATATTAATATTTTTTAATTTGTTTACACCATTAAAAAAATTCAGTGACAGTTTTTTTGCCTTTTTCAAGACCATAGAAGTATATAAAGTGTGAAAACATCAAGGATCAATGTAATAATATAAATATAATACTAAACACCATTACTAAATCAGAATTGAAAAAGAAAAAGACCATGCAATATATATATATATTATGGTTTATATAATTTATGGTATAATATTTATAGTGCATAAAATATATAAAAGCATATAATTTTAAAAATACAAAAATAATGCAAATTTCCCATGCAGTTAAAATTTTAATCCTAAAATATAATATTATACAATGAATACTTCATGCTCTGTTTCTAATAAAGTTATTTTTAAAAGAATTGAAGATATTGTACATACCTTGAACGTAGAATTCAGCAGAACATTCAGCAACACCAGCACTGTTCCTTGCACGACAAGTAATAAGACCACTATCTTCAGGAAATGCTTCCCTGATAGACAGTATTGTTGTCTGACCAACTCTCTCAATCTAAAATATAAGGGAAAAGATTATAATAATATAAAAACATGTTCAGTGAGAAATGAGATGTGACTCTTCAAATGATGAAGAAATGAGATAAGCCATTAAATTATATATTCATTTACAATGCAACAAACTCTTTTAATGGTTCTAACATTTATTCTTCTGTTCCTGATATGTGGTATGTTAGTTTATACACATGCTTTGTGGCAATAGCAAAATAGTTTGTTTTTTTTAATTTTCAGTATGAGATTTTCCCATCCATTAATGTAACTTTTATTACCTTAAAGTCTCTGGTGTTCTTAATCTTTTTACCATTGCGAAGCCAAGTAATTTCTGGATCAGGTTCTCCTGTAAATACTGCTTCAAAGTATGTTGGATAACCTTCTTCAATAACAATGTTAGAAATTGGTTTAATAAAACTGGGTGGTGAAACTGGAACTTCAGGAGTCTCTGGTTCTGTTTCACTTTCAAGACCTAAATACAAAACAATCATTAAATTAATTCATTTTATATTTATTTATATTTACATAGAAAAATACTCTTCTTTCAGAAATATATTTTTTTAAGAATAACATAGGTAAACTTACAAATAAGATGACTCACATTAAAATATTATAATTACATTAAATACTAAATAAAATTTATTAGCAGCTGCCCCATAACAACTGTTTGCCTTTTTGTTATTGTATCAAATTAAATAATTTTTGCCAATTATGAATAATATGCTAAAGGATAATTAAGAAAATCTGTATCAAGCACACATGTATGAAAACTTATGTAAATATCAATTATGTAAATAATTTGACTCAAAATTATTTACATAATTCATATCTATACACACACACAAACACACATTTTAACACTCATGCTGAAACAAAAATGTGTATCAATATAAGTTTGAAAATAACCCACCGATAACATTGAGATAACAAACACAGGAAATTTCTCCAGTAACATTTCGTGCCACACATCTATATTGACCTCTGTCTTCGGGAAATGCTTCCAACAGAGTTAGAGTATGGACACCATCAGGAGTAGAAGTCATGTTGAAATATTTTGAAGGTTTCACAAGGTGATTATTACAGTACCATGTTACGACCGGAGCTAAAATGTTAAATATGTAAATCAATGTATGTTAAAAAATATCAAATATTTTATTATTGGTATTGGAGATTTTAATAAGAGTCCTATTTAAAAAAGAATATCTAGGATGTTTCAATATCTACTTGGATAGAGTATAAATAATGAACTTTAACCCTTTCATTGGCATTGTGTTCTTTGTATTAGCTGTTATATGTTTTCCATGCTAATGAGTGCCTGATGGTTTATTACATTTATGTAATAAACTACTAAACATGGTACTTCAATTATGGTCAACAACTTTGGGCATGTTTTAATCTTTTTCTGAAATCATCAGCAAAATATTGCCTTTACTATACTTGATAAAAGAAGCACTCTGTCGGTTACGATGATGAGGGTCCCAGCTGATACGATCAACAGAACAGCCTGCTCATGAAATTAACGTGCAAGTGACTGAGTAATCCACAGACACGTGTACCCCTAACATAGTTCTCAGGGAGACTCAGCGTGACACATAGCATGACATGGCTGGCCCTTTGAAATACAGTTACTACTCATTTTTGCCAGCTGAGTGGACTGGAGCAACGTGAAATAAAGTGTCTTGCTCAAGGAATCGCCGGGAATCGAACTCACAACCTTACGATCGTGAGCCAAATGCCCTAACCACTAAGCCATGTGCCTTCACAAAGTTAAAAGAATTATTAAGCAAATGCCTCAGATTTGTCATTTATTGGCAGAAGAAAATAACATTGCTTAAAAATTAAAAATAGTTCAGAAATAATTTAGAATAAAATAATTTACACATAAAAGAGTTTAGAAAATTAAACATTAGAGTAAATAACTGATTTTAAACATTTTTATGTTGTATAATATAAATAAATGTTTAGAAATACGTTAGATATAATTTTTTAAAACACTTACGTGGATTAGAGGTAATTTTGCATGAGAAACTAACACTTTCACTCTCTGGAACAGTTTTATTTTCTGGCCTTTTCATAATAGTTGGTGGAGTAGCTTTTACTTGTTTGGCCAACTTCAGATGTGCATGTGATTCTTTGGTAACATCTGGTTCTATAAAAAAAAAGCGAAACAAATTAACGATCTCACCTTCATTTCATTTCATTTTTACATTCTATTTTTTATGAACAGAATAACAAAACTAACGTTCCATATATGTACATAGAAATATCTAAAAAAAAAATCACCCTGGATCCCATATGTGAAGAAGGGCCAACATTACATGTTTTGATGCACCAAAAACTTTTCTTCTGAATATGCACAACTTGATTTGGGGTGCATCTGATATGTCTGTGCAGCTTTTATGTCACCAAAACTCTCAACATATATTATCTTTAAATTTTGATCAAATTACTTGTAAATTTGCAGCTCAATTTTTCTTTTAAGTTTCCTATTCATAACAAATGTATTTTGTTACAAATACTGACTAAATACTAATTTCTCTTTTGCATGTCTTTTGTTTTGTTTTTGATCACATTAATAGCATTTTTTCTCTTTTGTGTTTAACTTACATTTTTTCTATAATAACTCATATTCATAGAGATCATCTGAAGAAATATTTATCTTCAATTCCCAAAATGAATTGCTTTGAA
This sequence comes from Octopus bimaculoides, assembly GCF_001194135.2. Lineage (NCBI taxonomy): Eukaryota > Metazoa > Mollusca > Cephalopoda > Octopoda > Octopodidae > Octopus > Octopus bimaculoides. The sequence goes on from NC_068982.1 coordinate 128,979,899, forward strand.
TATAGATGAGCACAACTGGCATTAACCTTATGTTGAATTTTTAAAGGTTTTTAATCATGTTATCTCGATGATGAGCAAACAATACTGCATAGAATAAACCTGTTATTGTTAATATCCTTGAAACAAAAAATGTTTACATACCATCAACAATCAGTTTAGCAGTACATGTTGACTTTCCATTTGTGTTAATGCTAACACAAGCATAAGTTCCAGCATCTTCAGGCTGAACTTCAAAAATAAGGAGAGTGTAGTGGTTTTCTTCATGAATGAATTTCCACCGTGGACTTTCAGGCATATTTTTGCCATCCTAGAGAAAAGAATGCAAAAAGTTACAATTGACACCAACTCCAGCAATATTACATATATTACATTAAAAAAATTAGTTAAATGAAAGTAAACATACCTTTTGCCAGTGAACTTTGGGCTTAGGTTTCCCAATAACTTCACAATCAAAGGTTGCAGGTTCTCCAACAACAACTTTGGTATCACGAAGTAAGTTACGAAATTCAGGAGAAGTTTCTTTTGCAGCTTCTTCTTCTTCTGTTGAACCAAAATAATATATGATTTGAAATTAACATAACCTATATTTATTGCAGTATTTGTAACATTCTACTTTAAATTGTCAAAACATTTTCAGTATAAACTACGACAAATATTGAAAATTTATAATATACTTCTAGCAATTACATATGTATTTCCTTTTTGTCATTAACAATGATATTTTTAACACGACTCAGTTTGTTAAACTGTTATTTCATAATCTAATTTTTTTGTTTCTAGAATTTAAATTTACCAAATTATTGTCCACCTTACCCATTTTCTGGCAAGCCTATTCTATGTTCATTTCCTGCCACCCACCTATCAATGTCTGCAATTTTAATCTCATCACATCTAATGTGTATAACAAATCATGTTTTATTTCACTTCATTTTAGATCCAAATTGCTTATCTTACTTCTTAATATATGAATCATAAATATATGAAAAAAAAATAGTTCTTTAACTTCAGTTGGACTAGAGTACCCTAAAATGTTACCATCGTATGGTTACTGGTTTGTGAAAGTCACTTCTACAAACACCAGCAATTTGATTTACATTATTAGAGAATAAATACATACATATGTTGTTTCCTTATACATTATTAGTTATTTTATTGCAAGTAGTAGAAATACTAAACTCACCCATAACAGTCATCTTTGCTTTGCATTGTGTCATGCCATATTTATTATAGGCTTTAACTGTGTACATTCCTGAGTCTTCTGGGAATACTTCAGAAATATGTAAAGTACTGCAAGTCTCAGTAACTCGAATCTGGGCAAATTAAAAATTGGATAAAATGATAAATTATCCAGTAATTCATAATATGAATAAAAGAAAAAATATTTTAAAAGAATTTAATAATAATCAATTTCATACAATTAATTAAAAAACACAATAACGTAAAAAGTAGGAGATTTCTCTAATGATAATAAAATTCATCATTGTACTCACCTGGAAATCCCATGAATTGTGAATTTCAATGCTATCTCTGTACCAGGTAATAATAGGAGGTGGATTACTAGTGAAATGCACTTTGAGTCTGTAATATGAGAAAATATGAATAGAAATTTAAGCTCAAGATTCGTAAGGATTTTTACAGTTTCTATAAAAACACATTTTTTAAATAAAAAAAAAATTATGATTTAATCAATGTTATTGATCACTAAAATTATCACTTAATAACTACTGGCTCACTGTCAGTTATGACAATGAGTGTTGCAGATGATCTGATCAGTGCATCAACCTGCTTGTGAAATTGACATGTAAGTGGTTGAATACTCCACAGATATGCATACCTTAACACAGAATACAAGGCTGGACCTCTGAACTACAGGTCCAACTCATTTTTGCCAGCTAAGTGGACTGGAGCAATATACTATAACCCCAGGCCTACCAATGCCTTGTGAGTGATTTGGTAAACAGAAACTGTTTGGAAGTCTGTTGTATATTTATGTGTTTGCCTTCACAACTGTTTGATGATTGGTACTGGTACTGGTTTGTTTACATTCCCATAAGTTCAGTAAAACAGACCAATAGAATAAGTTTGAGGCTTAAAAAAATAAGTGCAGAGGTTGATTTGTTCCACTAAAAATAATCTTTTCTACTTTGGGTACAAAGCCCAAAATTTGGTGGGAGAGGCAAGTCATTTACATTAAACCCAGTACCTGACCCAGTACTGATTTCATCAACCCCAAAAGGATAAATGGCTAAGTCAGCTTTGGAGAAATTTGAACTCAGAATGTACAGCCAGAAAAAATATTACTAAGCATTTTGTCTGATATGCTAACAATTTTGCCAGCTCAAAATTAGTAAAAACGTAGATTTATTCTTTATTTTCTACTTACGTTACAGAAGTACCCTCCAGAACTTTGACTGGGCAAAGTGGAATACCAAAAACAGGAGGCTCTTGTTTGACTGGTTGTTTAAATGTTATTGTTTGAGTGGATGTCTTTTGTATCCTCTCATATTGTTCATCTATAAGTTGCTGTCTCAATGCATCTTGAGCAAGAAGCTTCTGCAAGTTAGCATCAGTTGTGTCTTTTCGGAAAGTGGTCTCTGTTTTTTCAAATATTGAATAAATATTTTATTAATGAAATAATTTTTAGCATGGATAAAAATTAAGGTTCTCTGTAAATTCAGTAATAATGACAAACTGTCATTTTTGAGTTATAGATTGAGGAAAAAGCATATCATGAAACTAAATTACTGTATTTACTCATATATAAGTTGCACCCATGTATGAATGGTACCCTATATTTAGTTATGCAACCATAATATACTATAAAGTATAATGAAATACTGTGTACCTACAAGTCATTAGCCTATATTTAGTGTTAAATCTTGGTACAAAATTTTTCTCTTCATAGTTTTAGCTTTGCACTGAGTATAAGTTAAACTCCAGTTTTTTCAGTTAAAATCAAGTTCATACATCTATAAAATGAAATGGCTGCTGAAGAGGGTGGAAACATTAAATTGCTACACTAAAGCTTGCAATAGTTGATTCTGTCCCCAACCTTACCCATTTCAGGACCCAAATTCTACCAGGTTTGTAATTATTTGCCAGCTCTTGAACTTTGATAAAATAATAAGAGTAAAATTCTTAAATTATAAAATTATCTTTACAAAACTGAATTTTTGTCAACAGAAAAATTATAATTTATTATTTTAGCAACAGCCATTCCATAAAAAGTAGCTGATCACATAAAAAAATACATGAAAAATATATTTCTATTACATACCATGCTTGAGCATTCCCAACTCGAAAGATGCCAATGAACTCTTCATCTGAGCCATTTTAAGTTCAGCACTGCGAAGTTCCACTCTCTTTCGGCGTTCCAGTTCAATCTGGAGATCGCCTGAAAAGATAGTTATAACATAACATATTAATTTCTCAAATTAGCTTTTATATAGATATAAAGAGAATTTAAAATAATAAAAAAAGACAACAATCATCATCATTTTGACATCCACTTCTTCCATAGTTGCATGTGTCACAGAATTTGTTGAAATAGATATCTTATGACTGAAATCCTTTCCTGTCACCAACTCTCACCTGTTTCTAAGTAAGGTAATATTTCCCCATGGCTGGATATGTTTCCATTGAAGGTTGGAAACAAGGGACACCACATGTATGAGAGTGATGCTCGTTTATATAAATACATACATACATATATATATTTATATATATATTGGCCTGCCCTCCTAACCAGAAGAATGTCATCAATTAAAAGCTACAACAATGTGAGGAAGTACACTGTAACCAGTACTATATAGTAACATCACATAATCTGGTTGATACAGTGATAAAATGCTATGTATACACAATGGGCTTCTTTCAGTTTCCCTCTACGAAACCTAATCACAAGATTTTGGTCAGCCTGGGACTATAGCAAAAGGCTCTTGCCTAAGGTGTTACACAGTGGGACTGAACCCAAGCCACATAGTTGAAAAAAACAAACTTTGTAATTACTCAACCATATCCATGCCTATGCTATACTTTAATACTTGCATATTTAATTTAACTACAATTTTTGTTTCTAAATTAATAATAATAATTAATAACATGAAAGAGCATCAACAACTGCATTTTATATTTCTATATTTCCAACCATCTGTTTAGTCACTACATATATAACATGATAAATTAAGGTAGTATACACAAATGATGAAAGAAAGAAATTCAGGTTAGCATTGTTAATTTTGTAAATAATAATTATTGTGAGCCTAAGCTAGCAATGTTTAACATACATAACATAAAAGATAAGCCATCAAAGTTGTATTCTAAGAATTGTAGTCAGTTTCAATAGATCACAAGCAGAAAATAGTCAGCAAAAGAAATTTCTTATAATCAAATCAAATTTTTTAAAAGCGAAAAGTATTTTTTTAAACAAATGAGATTTATAACATAAGTGATATTTTACTTTCCCTTATAATGAAAAATACACAAGTTGTAAGAAATAGTATTGGATAAAGATGAAACAAGACAATTACTTTTAGGAGCATGTCGCAAATGTGAACGCCAATCCTCCTTTGGAATTACTTTAAGTGTAGTAATACATTCAGCTTCACCTTGTTGATTTTTGGCTAAAACTCTTATTTGGCCAGCATCATATTCCCTCACACGAGGAATTTCAAGATAATGTATCACACCATCATATCTTACTTTAAATCTGCTTCCCTGAAAGAAAGAAAATGGTTATAAAAATAATTGCTTCAATTGTAGAAATGTTATAAATAGGAAGTTAATTTTCTTTATAGACATTATAAGAAAACATAATTCAACTTTTATTATTATTATGATCAACACTTACTCCTGCAACAAGGCTTCCATTTATCCACCAAGTAACTCTTGGTCGGGGATAACCACTAACATTAACAATAAATTTAGCAGTTTCTCCTTCATCAATTTCAACCGGTTCTGGTTTAATTTCAATAATGGGTGGTGCAGGTTCTGATGGAATATCTGCATCTTCAGCATAGTTTCCAACCATAAGAGAACTACAAATAAAAATATTTTATTGGTAATGAAAGTGAAAATCATATTTAAAAAGCAGCAAATTCTTGTCTTGTTATAATCAGAGAGTGATGTTCTGCCAATAAAACACACTTGGTGTTGCTAAAGTTCAATTCTTTATTAATTACTTGATTGAATGATAATTAAGTTGCTGAATTCACATTGAAGAAAATATTGTTTCCTGTGAATGGTTTGTATATTTCTGAAGATAAAATTAAGATTCTAGCCTAAATGCACACATGCACAAAGATACTGATATAAGTTATAAATATGGAATCATATGGAAAGAATTCTTAATATTTATATCAAATGTACATTCTCTTTAAAATTTAGACTAAAAGATATAAAAGAAAAATATTAAATATATAAATGACAATGACATTTTTACATCAACAGTTTTTTGATTAAAAAGAAATAGGAGTTAATATTGATTTTATATTAACTCATAACAGAAACTTACATATTTTTGTAACTCTCCAACTGACGTAAACGGGCAATTGCTTCTTGGCCTTCAGGAAGTTGAGTTCCAATAATAATAGATGTTTTGTCTACAAAATCATAATAGAAATTTATAGTACATATACCAAGTATTGGTTTTAAATTTGTGTACACTTACAAGAAGTGCATATTAATTTACATAACAATTAAAAAATATTAATTATATTTTATATCTTCATAAATTATTAAATGAATTATAAAATAAATAAATTTCTTAGTACTTTTAAAGAAAATCATAGTGCTAACAAAAGCTCACATAAATCTTTCTGCTATTTACTTACGTTATAAATTTTAGTTGGATGTTTTAACAAAAAATTTCAGAATATAGATTTGTACATAATGATACATACTTAGACAAACAACTTCTGCATTTATTGTTGCTTCACCATATGCATTTGTAGCTTTTATAGAATAAATGCCTGAATCCTCTGGGATGGTGAAAAGAAGATCAAGCACAACATAGCCAAATTCATATACTGGTCTGTAACGATGACCTGCAAGATTTTAAAAGAAAAGCATTAATTAGTCATGGAAAAATATAACATCAAAATAAAATAATTTTCATTTTTAAAGCCATTGCATAAAATGATATGAGTTCAGGTTAGCTCGACATCTATCAGCATAAAATAGTAATAAATATTGAAGAGTCAGAGGAGAATAAGTAAATAAAGTGAAGCTGAGGATGAAAACAAGTTGCTTAAATTTACTAACCAACACAAAGGAATGACCGAAAATAAAAGCTAGAAATCTTAAGTGATTGCAATTTCTTATTGTAAGAAGTCACTTTAAATATTTCTTTATCCTATAATAAAAAGTTATTTCAGCAAAACTTGAGATAAATTCATGAGTGATCTATTTAAAGGATTTGACTTAATTCAAAGAAAAACTAATACTTTCAGGGTTATATGCTCATTTATATTCATGAGCACATGCAGGTATACATGTACATGCACACACACACACACGCACACACGCACACACACACACACACACACACAAACTTATATGCACACATATGTTATCACATATATATACAGAAAATATTCTCATACATTTGTGTGCATACAAATGCACACACATGTCATACAGTTTCAGATAAGGTAAGGTAAAAATATAAAGGAAATACCATAAGGTAAAGGTTGTCCATTCCTTAACCATTCCACTTTCATTGTGGGATCATTAATAGGAGTCAGCAGACATTCCAAATGTGTGCGGTCATATTCAGCAACTTCAACATCTTTCAGTTGAGTTCTGAAAACAGGCCTCTTTTTCTTGCTTTTATTGTATATAATTTCAGTTGGATGTACACTGCGTCGGCGTATGTGAGATTCTTGTTTCATTTTCTGTAATTGTCTAAAATTTAAAAAAAGGAGAAAAATATAGTCAACCTTTCTATTCCAACATAGGTAAACTAAGACATATCAAACTTAATAAGATTGACATTATGCAGAATATTAACCTAGTCTTTCAAGATGCATTAGTGGCCTTGTAGATAAGAATATTATTACCATTTGTTCATACACAGAAGTTCCTAGCTCGTTCAAATCTACTCAAGTACTTTGAACACATCCAAGATCATAATCCTGATTAAAGATCAGACCAATGGAAATGCAGTGTAAATTTAGATATCAGAAAAATTTTCAAATTTAATGATGAAGTTAATAGTACAAAAACTTTTAATTTTATTAATATTTCCTCTTAGATATTTAGATATTCATAAACTTGAAGATATTAAAAAAATTACTTACATCTCAGCTTCCATCTTGAAAAGATCATCATGTGATACTCTGAAATTTTTTTAAAAGTTCATATATTAATATTTAGAAACAATGACAATAATTAATTTGAGAAAATTCATATATAGAATATGTAAAGTATGCATTGCATATTTTAAATATTGTAGTAGTTAGAGAATATAAATGTAGAATTCCAAATATATGAATTCAGGTTCAGTCAGGAGAAAAATGTTGAACTTTTTCTTTGTAGTTAGAATATATTCTTGGACATACTTTAATCAGTCAAACTTAAAAACTTGTATTCAACAGTTATTGAGTGTCTAACATTAGGAATAGTTCCTTTCAAGTGTAAAAACAGCACCTCTATAAAATTAATTCAATTATTATTATTATTATTATTATTATTATTATTATTATTATTATTATTATTATTATTATTATTATTATTATGGCAGCAAAATAGCAGAATCATTAGCATGCTGGGCAAAATGCTTACTGGCATTTCATCTATCTTTATTTTCTCATTTCAAATTCTGCCAGGGTCAACTTTGCCTTTCATCCTTTTGGGGTCGATAAATTAAGTACGAGTGAAACACTGGGGTCAATGTAATCGACTAGTCCCCTCCCCTAAAATTTCAGGCCTTGTGCCTTTAGTAGAAAGGATTATTATTATTATCTCTTTATCACAGGTTTTGTTGGAGCTTCTAGAGTCTTACATGCATAGTGGGCTTGCTACCTGCAGCCTACGGTATCATGCTATCCATTCTTTTCAGCTATCTAATACTTTTATGATTATTCTGGCCATGCCAAGGAGGCAAAACTCTTGTAGCTGTTCTACTGGGCACTCTATTCCAATTTACATTGTATTTCCCTTGATGTCTTCTGATACTGTTCTCAAGAACCTAACAATAATTGGCACTATCTTCACCTTCTTCATTTTCCATAGCCGGCCTACTTCATACTTAAGAGGGTTGTATCTATCTATTTATCTTTTCACCTTCCTTCATGACTATTCGTGGGTCAAAGAGGCATGCAGCATCAAGTATATAACATATGTGGCACATCTTGTCCACCACCACTAGGTCCAGTCTGTTATGCTCTAGCACCTGATCTGTTTGGATTGGGAAATCCCAGAGGATTTTGCCAATTTCTGACAGAATAGTTTTAATGTCATTTTAATTTTTAGGTGTTGTTTGGATGGAACCAAAATGGGGGAATCATAATAGTCAACTTTTGTAAGTGCAATGGATATTTTTTTTACTGAATTTGTTTCTATTGAATGCTACATATACATTATTATAAGTTTAATCAGCTGTTTCGAATAAGAATTTCTTAACTAGATATAAAGCTTTTAAAAACCATACATATGCACATGACAAAAATTCAAACTCACAGATCTAACATGCAAAACAAGATTAGAAAAGTCAGTAGCTCTTAAACAGATATGGAAATGAAGTGGATACAATTAGAAAACAATGCATAAAAATTATCTGTTAATATTCAAGGTAGCCTTATCACATAGAGTAAAATCCTACTTGTTGGTCTTTAGTTATTTCTTAAGCCTACACCATTCAAAATAACCATGCAGTCAGTACTGTCAAAAGACTAACAGCAAAATAATGTCTATTGAAATACTGATGAAAATATTAAAAATATATTAATAAATGTATTAGATTTCAATTCATAAGTGTAATAATTTCATTTTATTCCTATACTGGCAGAGGTTGGATATAGCATCCATTTGTGTGCTTTAATCTTGTCTTGGTTCATAATATATTGTTCAAATGCATAGATCTGATCCAATTCATCACAACCTCTTTGACTTCTATATACCACAGTAAGTTACCATCAACTCAACAATCTTTTAGGCATCACTCATTTAAATTACATAGTAATGTATTCAACTCAGCAGCATAAATTATGTCAATCTTCATTACAAGTTCACATCGCACCTCCAAAGGACCATACACCAACTTAATCTTCTCTGTCTAATGCCTTTTTTATGTTGCATTCCATACTAAATATTGGACTCATAGAACACCCAAGTAGTCCATAATTGTGCATACTGTTGTTTATTCAAATTCACATGATGTACCTATCAATTTATCTGAAATCTTGCTGCATCTTTTGTACATATATTGCTTGCACATATTTACACAACATATAACTGCTATCTAAATGTATTCTATTTTGTCCAGCAAGGCCAGTTTTCATATTATTGCCCAGTAACATTATTATGTTCACTTTTATGTTTTTGGCTCAAACCACTTGTTCAGATTTTAAACTTCTTCCAAAGACTTTGAATTCATTATGCAATAAACAACTATTTCTAAACTTCCTTGTGATGGCTTTAATGACTTGAACAAAGGAAATATGGCTAACAACAAAATGTAAGTAAACACCTAAGTAATCATTAAATCCTTTACTTAAATTTCATAGCGGTCTTAATACCTCTCATGAACCATTCATCTATATCTAGTAATGTGCATAGCTATTCACTCACAAGTGAGTATGACTTAATAATTGTTTCTAATTGTGAGCAGACAGAGACACCTCTTCTGCCCCTCCACCCTTGACCCAATGGAACATTAAGAATGTGACAGCTGGAAAGAGAGTGCTGTCCCAGTGCTTGACTTGTACACAATTTCAACTGAGGAAAGTGGAGTAATGTAAAACAAAATGGATCATGATTCCAGACCAGTAATGAAACTCTTGACCTTCAGACTTTCAGACTAAATTAATTCATGCCCATAACAAGTAATATGAGGCCACAAAATGATAGTTTTTTTTTTTACTGCGGATGTATTTAAATTTATACTTAAAAAAAAGCAACATTCAAAAGAGTTGAATTAGCTGTATTAATGGAAAGTATTAGTTTTTTCACAAAATAATGTGTGAGTGTATATATACATATGTATATACGTATATACGGTGGCACTCCATCAGTTACGACGATGAGGGTTCCAGTTGATCCGATCAACAGACCAGCCTGCTCATGAAATTAACGTGTAAGTAGCTGAGCACTCCACAGACACGTGTACCCTTAATGTAGTTCTCAGAGAGATTCAGCATGACACAGTGTGACAAGGCTGGCCCTTTGAAATACAGGTACAACAGAAACAGGAAGAGTGAGAGAAAGTTGTGGTGAAAGAGTAAACCACCCCCACCCCACTGCCACAGCCTCATGGAGCTTTAGGTGTTTTCACTCAATAAACACTCACAGCGCCTGGTCTGGAAATCAAAACCATGATCCCACGACCACAAGTCCACAGA
>NC_068982.1:128990573-129040556 GCF_001194135.2 Octopus bimaculoides
GAGAGAGAGAGAGAGAGTTTGGGTTTTGGAAGTGAATAGAAACCAATTTTAAGGAGGGTTTTTTTAAGAAAAGTTAGGTTAGTTTTTCTAATAAAGTAAATGAACAGGTTATTACAGAAAGCTGATGAAAAGCTGAAGTTAGAAACTTGAACTAACAGTTAGAAAATTGAAATGCATGAGTAGTAGGATGGATATTCCAAAAAAAAAACACTTTACACACATTTTAAAAACATGGACTTTGGAAGAATAACAAAGAGGATACAACAAAATGCATAGAAACAAACATAATGAATTTTACTATACAATGTCATGATATCAATTTTGGCTGATGCACATGAAGAAACGGTATATAAATTAACCAAATGTCAGACTGATATGAAAGCTTCTCACCATTGCTAACACTAAATATAAGGGTGATATTTATAGAGAATTTAATATTGTTTAGTGATGCAAAATATTTTGCTCTGGAAAGAAAAGCAATTCTACATGAATCCATAATTACATTTATTATATGAGGTCACCAAAAGATGATTTTTTGTTTTTCTTCAAAAGGTATTACTTTGTATGCTCAAAACAAGATCTTTCAGTTGGGTATTATTTTGATGCTTTGAGAATACAAAATAACAATCATCTATTTGTATTCATGAAAAAAAAAAGAAAAAGGACTTTGAGGATACAGGAATAAAAAGGTAAACTACACTATTCAAAATTTACAGTAACATTATCATAAGTATCAATATTTATTTTGATTAGTTGTCAAAAATGTTTGGTTAAAACCCAACAGTATTGGTGTTATTGTGTTATAGGTCATTGCACAAATTATATTAGACACAGTGTTTAAAACTGACTGATACTGTTAACTGTATCAGTTAGAGTGCCTTATGCAAAAGTTCAAACCTTGCAGTCTTTTCTTCCATTAGTGCTTTATAAACTTCACTATTTGCAGCATTCCATGGAGTTTTCACATTTGCATTAGCAACTTTTTCATTGTCTGTTACCGGTTTGGGGCTTCTTTTCCTATATAAGGGAGATAGTGAGGCAATTCTAATATTTTTTTTTGTTTTGTTTCTTTTATTATTTTTTTTTCACACTACTGACATTTGTAAGATTTAAGAAATGTTTTCAGACTTTAATGAAAATATTTTCTAAAGTGTGATACAACCCTACATTCATTTTCTTTGTTGTTCGTATTTCTAAAAGATAAGCAAATATATTGCTCTTTCTCAAATTCTTGAATATATTCTGTATAACAGAAATATTTAGGTATAATTCAAGAATCTTTGAAATCTAATATTTTGATTTCAGTATCTTTATACAGATGTCATCATAAGTAGAGGTTTTGGAGTAGCTAGCAGTAAGAGCAACCATAAAATAAATTCTTTCTAATGTTTTGAAGGTTCACTAGTAGTTGTTAATAGCTCCCATTATCAAAGTCACCTAATTAGTAGGTGAGGAAAGTGTTTGGAAGCATATTAGCAAGAGTAAGAACATAATGGAGAAAATTTGGGGAGCTATTACTTCTGCTGACAACAAGGAGATCCTTTCTTTCAGTATAGGGTAGATTGTATGATGCTTCTGTAGGTAGAGTGATACAGCATGAAAGCAAAAGAAAGGCACTGACTGAGGAAGATATGCAGAAGCTGAAAAGAAATGAAGCATGTATCTTCCACAGGATATGTAATGTTGGTGTACATGAACTACAGAGCACAAATGAGCTGAGAGAAAAACTGCGTATAAGAAGAGTCAGACATCATGTACAAGACAGTAGAATGCACTGGTACAAGCAAGTGATGTATATGGAGGGTGACAGCTGGATAAAGAACTGCCAAGCGATCCAATTGGAAGGAACCTACAGAAGATTACTGAGGCCATCCAGCCATGCAAGCATGGAAAAGCAAATATTTAAACAATGATAATGATGAATGAGCAGTGGAAACATCATTACCATTCAATGTTATAATTTAATTAAAGCTGCTCACATTATAAATATAACAGAAATATGCAGCTATTGAGGCAAATAATATTAGTAAATATAGCATAAGAAGCTAAACTCAATTTTTGCTTAAAATATGAATTAAAGATTCAGGTTCTAAGCATTTCTGTTATAAATACAATCTTATTTATGAATTACTTTTTGTTTTAGTAACAAGTATTCAATGAATTTACCTTTGAGGTGGTTTTGCAACTGGTACTTTTGCAACTGGAGTAATTGGTGGTGGCTTAGGAGCTGCTGGTGGCTGTACAGGCTTCTTGGATAATTTTGGACTTTCAACATGCTTAATAACTGGAGGTGCTGGAATAATAGGAGCTGGTTTTGGCTCAGGAACTGGTGCAGGTTTTGGTGCAGTATATGGTTCCACTTTGCTGTAATGTGATTTTAGTTGCATTTTAGAATATTTATTATTTAGTACAGTCACTTAAAAACAAATATTTCATGGAGACTAAACTCACTGAATTTTAAACTAAATTAAGGGATCTTATAAATTTTAGATAGATAATGTCAAGACTTTAAATTGAAGAAATCCCTAGCTATGGGTTGTGTACAATTCATGATCATTTTGCTTCAACAAGCCAATAGAACTATACATTACAACATTTACTTTAAACACACTTATCTGAACCAAGAAAACACAAACATACGAAAATACCTGCAACATTGTTCCTATAAACCATAAATTTATAATAGACTTGAAACATTTTATAATGAACTACAAGTAAATTCTGGAGCTCTCTACTATCTAAATTCACTTTCATTGAGGTCTGCATGCAAGCCCTTGAAACAAAATCAAACTACAAAAGAAAATTTGATGTGACATATTCTGATACTAACACAAACCTTCATACAAATAAAGATGCATACAGTAACTGAAGATATCAAACTATTGGTTTACATTGGTTAATATTTTTATTATTTCATTTCCAAATAATCATTGCCATCCTCACCTTTAATGTCCACTTTCCCATGCTTGCAAGAGAAGATGAGTTTATTGAAGCAAATTTTTATGGCTTGATGCTCTCCTCACCTGTTTCCAAGCAAGGTTATAATTGCCGGTGGCCAGATATGCTTTTGCAGAATATCAGAAATGAATGATACTTCTTGTATGATAGGTGGTACTCGCACACTATGTCAAGACAAGGACACACACACATTTATAATCTTCTGTCTACCAAATCTGCTCACAAGGTTTTGGGTCAGTCCAAGGCTATAGTAGAAGATACTTGTCCAAGGTATCATGTCAGACTAAAACTGAAACCATATGGTTGGGAAGCAAACTTTCTCAACCACACCTTTTTACAATCTTTTCATTCTATTGTGATAGACCTGAATTTTATTTAATTACGTATTAAATCTTAAGTTTTAAAGTTTTTAGAGAGTTGTAAATATTAAAATAATATTATTTTATAATTTCAGATTTAGTGTCTTGTTAATACTAGTAGACATTAGGGATCTATATTTTTCTTTTGTTCATATGAATTATTTTATTTGGTAATCTGCACTATTTTTTATTTATCTGGATTTTCTCATTAATTCTTCCTTAACAACATCGTTCGTTCGTTTAACGTCCGCTTTCCATGCTAGCATGGGTTGGACGATTTGACTGAGGACTGGTGAACCAGATGGCTGCACCAGGCTCCAATCTGATTTGGCAGAGTTTCTACAGTTGGATGCCCTTCCTAACGCCAGCCACTCTGAGAGTGTAGTGGGTGCTTTTACGTGCCACTGGCTATTTAGGGTTGCAACTCTAGCAAAACAATCACCATCATCATTGTTTTAATGTCCACTTTTCCAAGCATGCCTGGGTCAGACAGAGTTTATTGAGAGAGATTTTCTATGCCTGGATGCCTTTCATGTTGCCATTCTTACCTGTTTTCAAGCAAGGTAATATTTCCCCATGGTCAGACATATTTTCGCAGAATATTGGAAATGTATGACATTCATTTACAATAATCATGTGATGTCAAGACAAGGAGACACAAACATACACACACATATATCCATATGTATGTATGCATATGTGTATGTGTGTATGTATGCATGTATGTACATGATGGGCTTCTTTCAGTTTCCATCTACCAAATCCACTCACAAGGCTTTGGTTAGCCCAGGACTATAATAAAACACACTTGCTCAAGATGTACCACAATGAGACTGAACTCAAAACCTTGTGGTTGAGGGACAAACTTCTTAACCACACATCCATGCCTGTGCCTACCCAGGAAAAAACACAAAGTGTTTAGATCCTTATTCAGTGATCTTGAAATGTTAATACTATACCTTTAAAAGATTATTGTGCAAGTGTTATACTTTCACTGCTTGCCATGTTATTATATTTCCATTATTAATTACTAATCCACTGAATAAAACAACATTATTTCTTTGAATAAAAGAAAGTATTTAAAACTTTTGGAAGGCATGAGACCTTGTGGTTATGGTGGTGCACTCGCTATTGTAAGATTGTTGTTCAGTTCCCAGATTGGGTTGTACTTTTGTGTTCTTGAGCAAAACACTTCATTTCACATTGCTCCAGTTCACTCAGCTGTAAATAACTTCAAGCAACAGCTGGGAAGTAAACCCTGCAACAGACCAGCATCCTGTTCAGGGGTCAGTTTTGTTATCTCAGTTCCTTATATGCCTTGGGAACTGGGTTAAACACCTGCCTTATGAATCTTTAAGACTCATGACAGATGTATGTCTAAGTAAGTTCCATATTTATTCTTATAACAATTAAACCTTATGTATATGTTGCATCAATATGCAACTGTCATGAAATCCACTGTTAGTTTTTCAAATATCAGATAAAAAGGTATCCTTTAAGAAAATAGCCTTCATGGAAATGTAAACATGCTTTTGCTTTTGTTTCGTTTTGGTGCTTATTGTGTTCTTATCCATAGATTCTTCATCAAGTAAATTGTTTCTTATAGAATACCTTATTCTATTGTATATCTCTGTGTGCATCTCAGTTTTAGAACAGGTACCCCACATTCTTGTATGTCAGTAGTGGTGGATAAAATTTTTGACATCAGGAAGAGTAGCCAACCGTAAAGCACTATCTTGAAAATGTTGATGATTATAATTTCGGAAGGTTTTTTTTCTTATGGTAATAGAAATTTCTATGCATAAAAATGTTCCTTCAAGAGTCACAATATTCTATCAATACCTCAAAGTAGCAGACTGGTAGCATTGATAGATCAATAAATAAACTGCTACATGATATTTAGTTATGTTTGTTTTTGAGTTCAAATACCCTCCTAGGATAACTTTATGTTTAATCTTTGTTGAAAAAAATAAGTACCCATCAAATACTAGGTTTCAAGCCTTTTCACTACTCTTAGAAATTTTATGACTACCTAGCCAGATTTCCTTAAGTCAGATGCGCTCTCTGTCATCAATCCTTGCCTGTTTTCAAGCAATATGATTTCCCCATGGCACGTTTTCATTAAATTTTGAAGAGTTTGATGATGATGCTTATTTACAACTATTGTGTAATGACAAGAAAAGAAAAACACACACACACACACAAAATAGGCTTCTTTTACTTTCTGTCTACCATATCTACCACTTACCAGGCTTTAGTTGGCTCAAGGCTATAGCAGATGACACTTGACTAAGTTGCCATGCAGCGGGACCAATCCCAAAACCATGTGGTTAGAAAGTAAACTTCTTAACTGCACACCTATGTTTGCACTTGAAGTATGTCTATAGATATTAGGACTTCATTACATTGAACAAAGCAAGCCAACTGTGTTTACACTAATTATGCTTTTTTATAAGAATTAAATTCAGAAACTAAAAGAGAAGCTTAAAAACTGATTGTAACCACTCCAAATAAATGAATAACTAAGTTTTGCCCATTAGTTTCAGCATCAAGTGCATAAACAAACACATTGTAATAGTTGATAAACAATCTCTATTGTTGATAAAAATTTATGCGCTTATGCCTTGACAGTTTAAATACTACACCTTCACTGGCATGGATTTTAACAATTAAATTATTATTTTAACGTCTAGGAGAAAGTAATACAGAGCATAATTTGATAGTTATCTGGTCGTAAGATTATATTTTGGTTTAAAATTTTGGAACTATGAAGTATCAGGTGACATAACATCTACTATTCTTTTTTATGTGAAAGACTTTTAAAAAATAAGGAAAAACAACAGAATAATATGTTGCTTAATATAATAATTGTTTTATGTTGCCATTTAATTTTCTATCATTTTATATGCTCTTAAGAAAGCATGTTTGATTATAATGGGCTACTCACACTTAAGAAATATATTTACTTTGTCTTGCCACAAGATTTTTATCATAACTTGTGTAATTTTTCATATTTTTTTTTCAGCATTTACTTTTCCATTCACTATTGTGGCGATGTATAGCTGAGTAGTAAGGGTGTTGCCCTTATGACTAAGATCGTGACCTTGATTCCCAGACCAGGCAGTGCATTGTATTCTAGAGCAAAACACTTCATTTCATGTTGCTCCAGTCCTCTCAAGAGTAAACAAGTTCCAGCAATACCTGAGAAGTTAATGATGTGATTGATGGACTGGCATCCTGATCAAGAGGGAGTGGTGTAATCTCAGCCACTTATATATCATGGAAACCTGGATAAGCTTTGACTTTATGAGACCTAGCACTTATAACAGGCCTAAGTCCTAACTTTTCCTTGCTTGCATATGTCAGTACACTGTGGCAGAGTTTTCTAAGGTCAGAGCCATTCCTATCACTAACACCCACTTATGTCCAAGGGAGGTAATAATCTCACAGTCTCGACACATTTTGTGTAGAAAACTGGAAACAAATGATACTGTATGAATGAGGCTCTTGTTTCAAAGGTTACAGGACAAGTCAAGAAGCCTAGACATGTCTTTGCAGAGAACTGCAAGCAAACACCATTAGCTAAACAATTGTTTACAATCAGTGAACAAGAATACTGTCTCCTATCTTTTCTATTACTACTGTAATAGTCGCTGTTCTCAGGAGCTGGCTGATCTTCTACTTCTGCCCTTTAGGTACTGTTATCTCACTTGTCTCTGCATCTCCCATTAGCCTTGGTGCATCCAACATCCTAGCCCTTTGTAACCACTATGCCCTAATTCAGTAAATGAAAAAAGTAAGACATAAGCTGTTTCTTTTCATTAACAGCTTAGAATAGATATCTATGTGCATTTTTTAAAACCTATCAATATATATTGCTTTAATGTATCTCTTTTATAATGGCATATCATTTTGAACATGCACACACTGTTTATGTTTGTGTAGTTAATACTGAATGCATACAGTCTTCCATGTCACTTACTATAGAAAATATAGCAGTGGGTAAAGACACTTACAAATATACACTATATATTTTTTTTAATGTGAACTTTTAGTCAACAAGGCCAGGAAAATATATTTTATCCCTTTCTTAACCTAGCTCTTTTCTGTTTTCCAACTATTTTTTTTTCTGGCCCTGCCTCCCTATCCTTTCTCTCTCTCTACAACTAAGTCAGTATCATACACACACTCAAACACAATCATAAATATATGATAGGTGATACAAATAACTAAATTGAAATCACTCTTAACATTGTGATGAGATGACTGACAATAGCTGTTTGGACGCTGGTGATTTAGCATGGTTGACTGGATACTGAACCTGTTTTTGGTGACAGTACTATTTAGCACTGGAGACAAACACACACATACATATCAAAATATACACATAGTGTGAGAGAGATGGGGAGAGAGAGATTATAATTTATTAACTGAATAAGATTGACACTAACTCTTTCCCTCTCTTCATGCACACAGAGAAGTATGCTGACACACACACACAGTGAGAGAGAGGGGGGGATGAAAGTAACATTAAAATGTTTGATGTCAAATAAGTCAGCATCGAATCAGCAATGCAAAATAGACTGGACCAAAAAGGGCTGTGGCAAAGCATCTCATACTCCTCAGAATTAATGGAAAAACATTTTTGATTGACGCTCTATTATAGTCAACCCAATGAAAGATAATTTATGTAAGAAAAATTAAATAATAACCTTGGTTTAGTCAATTCAGGAGCTGGAGTAGGTTTTCTCACTGGCTTATCTTCATCCCTACATAGAAAAGATAATCATTTCATCAATGTATGTGAACCATTAAATGAACTTGCAATACACATGGAAATTCCATGGTTATTTTAAAAACTATAAGACCGTTGAAAGTTTATAGAAAACCATGAATTACGTAATTTCTTTTAAAATTGCATGTTTTCTTGAGATGGTGCGAAGTCCACATAGGTAATACTGAAGGTGAGTCTTAGGATAGAACACCTTTGAAAACTAAATTCTTTGTTACACACTTGTCACTTCTTCTAACTAGAAAGTTATCTATCTTTACATCAAGAAGTGAATGTATTCTAGAAAGAGTTAAATACAACTGTCCATGAGAAAATACTGGTTCACTTCTCTTCATGTTTCCAATGTAAATCATGTTATGAAAATTATTTAAAATGTGTTGAAAAAATAATGTAAACAAACTAGAAGAAATAATTTATCTAAATATTATTCTGCTATAGTATGGTTACATTGGTAACACATTACCAAATATCAATACACTGTACTACAGCTTTATTTTCATATCAGAGAAAAGTTTATATGACTGGCCTTGAACCCACAGTCTCTGTGAATGGCACACAGTAGCTGCTCAACTGTACTGTGGATTCTAAAATAATATTTAGCAGTAATATATGTATAGATATGACAATTTAAAATTATTTATCTCTCAGTCAGTTGTTTTATGGATAATATGTAAATGTGTCCATAATAGATTATGTTCATGATATTGTTCCATAGTTTGTCAAGTATCTTATAATATAAATGGATATTGTAAAATAGATTAATTATATCTTCAGTTTCATTCCATAGTTAAAGCTCGTATGTAGATCATAGCAGAATATTATTGAGTGTATCTAGAGCAAGATTTCAACACTGAGCCTGTAAAAGTGATATGTAAATAATATGTTGCTTTCTTTCCAAGCCTTGAAATGTTTTAATAATCCTAAGCTGATTACATGTCCATTTTATATGGCAACAAACTATTTTATTCTACTTACAGTGTACAAAAATAATGCATACAATAACATATAAAAAATATGTAAGTATGAAAATTTGTGAACAGAAAACAGAGTTCCATAAATAAAAACACATGCACAGATTCTCTTTTTCACTTCACACACACACAAATATATATACTGTGGAGTTTGTATGTGTTCAGTATGTATGCATAGGCACAAAGTAGTCATTGGAAAGGTTATTTTGTTAGGAAGTTCAGTTTGCAATCACATGGTCCCAGGTCTAACCTGACTACACAGCATCTTGAGGTGTCTTTTACTATATATAGCCTCATGGAAACTAAGAGAAATAATTCACAGATGCTAATGATTTGAATTTAAGTAATTAAGTTGAAGATGGTGAACCAAATGTTGTACTATTGTATGTAAGAAATCTATTCATCAGTAATTTCTAGTAACTCCCAAAGAGTAGGTCAGATAATTTTAAGAAATTAAGAATAAATTTTCAGTTAACTTATATGGTTAGAAAAAATTTACCCTTATTTCTGTTCACAAGCAAGGGACCACTATGGACATATGCTTTGGTCAATTGACCTCATCGTCACAGTGCCATTTAACAAACACTGCAGATCAGTGGATAGATTTTTACATAGAGTAAAAGGGCTGCATATATTTTTAACCATGTGTAATTGGCATGTCTTTAAATAAAAAGGGCTAGGGGAAACAACTCAAAGGGACCATATATATATAAATATATATCATGAATTTGGGAAATTAAAGGGTGAATTTATTGAAATTACAAAGGAGACAATTCAAAAACCTAGTTGTAAATGTTAGCAACACTCAAAGAGAAGGGGAGGTAATTGATAATTACCCAAGTAACAGTTTAACTACTTTGAAGAGTAGTAAATAGCTGCATTAAAAATATCTGAAAACTACTTGAAATTATCTCCCCTCCTCTTTAAAAGTTACAAACAACTAGATATTTGTTTTTTGTGTGAAATTTCAATAAATTAAGAATTTATAACAAACAGCATTCAATAATTCACCTTATAACCTTCTCGTGAATTACTATGTAAGTGGCTGAAGAGACCACAAACATCTGCAGCCCAAACCTAATTCTCAGGCAGAATCTATATGACACAGTGTGATGTAGCTAGCATGTACGCCAACGTTACTGACAAAATCTACCCGACAAGTTTCTATATACGATTCCTCTACCCAATTTCACTTATAAGGCATGGGTTAACTTGAGGCTATCGAAATTGTCATTTTCCCAGCATGCCCACACAGTGGAACTAAACCTCGGACCTTGTTTGCAAAACAAAATGCTTAACCCTTCAACCATAGTGCTCCTGCACACACACACACACACACACATATATATATATATATATATATATATATATATATATATATATATATACATATATATATATGACAGTTGCTAACAAAATCATGTTATCTAACAAAACAACACATCATAAAAATGTTAGTAATGTAATAACAGTTTAAATGTTTTAGTTTCTACGTCTGAAATATGTTTACATTACAAATAATATCAACCCTTTTCCTTTTGTATTTTCTACTTCCTCAGAAATAAAGTATGATCTGAATAATAATGTAGAATTAATCTGAAATAATGTAGAATTAATGCTGAAATAATTTTACACATTCTAATATCTCACATGAACCAATGAGGAAGCTTCTATACTACCAATTAGAAACAGAAGCTAACTCTCCCTCACTTAACACCCATCCATCTTAAAATAAGATACATAGGTTAACTCAGTTCTAGATGACCTGTGAATGAAAATAGGATAGGAATGCCTTTAACACAGGTCTAATCTGGTGTCAAAACAACTACTACATTATCCTCTTTCAAAAATGTATTTCTTAAATATAATCATCATCAACATCATCGTTTAATGTCCACCTTCCATGCTAGCATGGGTTGGACGATTTGACTGAGGACTGATGACCCAGATGGCTACACCAGGCTCCAATCTGATCTAGCAGAGTTTCTACAGCTGGATGCCCTTCCTAACGCCAGCCACTCCGAGAGTGTAAACATTTTTAGCATTAGAAGGCATCCAGCTGTAGAAAGCAAGCCAAGGCAGACAATTCCTGTCAAACCATCTGACCTATACCAGCATGGAAAATGGACATTAAATGATGATGATGATGATGATGACACTTGTGACTCACCTAAATTAATACAAATCGTTATTTTTTCAAGAATCAAAGCACTAGAAATCATATAATTAAATATTTTAGATTCCTAAATTTCATAGAATTAAAATTACGACTTCACTCTCAATAAATGAGAGGTTGAATCTGTGTAATATAATTCATAAACAAAAAAATATGAAAATGAAACAAAAAATGGTTAATACATTACTCATTACTTGATTGGCTAATAACTAAGTTTATATTATTTTCTCATTAATGTAAATGCTAATAGACACTTGCATGGACACGTAAAGTGATCCAAATGGAAGGAATCCTTGAAAGAGGAAGTCAGAGGAAGAGAGAAATAAGTAGATCTGTTGTGGCTAAACCTCACAAAAGGACATAATAAATGACTGCAACAAATGACTAGCCACAGACCCTGTAAATGCTCATCCAACACAAACAAGTAGGAGTAAATGGACATGTTGGTGATAGTGGTTGCAGTGATAATGATGGTGAGGATGCTTTTAAAGTATATTCTACTACATACTGAGAGTATATCAAGAATAATGAGAATATAACAAGAATTGGATTTTTAGATTAAAAAACCGGCTACTACATTTGAAAATATTAAATTATATATATTATGAAATAATTCAAATATAAAATAAATGCATTTATATATGATATATTCAAATTTAAGCATTGTTATGTATGGCAACTATCTAGTTTGTGTCAGTTTATGCAACACTTAGTAACTACAACGTCATGCTTTAATTCACAATACTGAAAACTAGATTGCAAAATCAAAAACAAAAACATTTTATAAAAAACAATATCCAAGTATAAAGAAAATTCAAAATGGGTGAACATGAAATAAAAAACAAACTTTATTGAAGTTTTTTATTGCAATGTACATACAACCACACACACACACACACACACATATACACACACACACAATATATATATATGTGTATTCTTTCTTTTTTATTCTTATATTTGTTTCAGTCATTTGACTGAGGCCATGCTGGAGCACCGCCTTTAGTCAAGCAAATCGACCCCAGGACTTATTCTTTGTAAGCCTAGTACTATACTATTGGCCTCTTTTGTCAAACCGCTAAATTACATGGATTAAACACACCAGCATCAGTTGTCAAGCGATGGTGGAAGAACAAACACAGACACACTAACATATACATACATATATATATATATATATATATATATATATATATATATATGATAGGCTTCTTTCAGTTTCCATCTACCAAATCCACTCACAAGGCTTTGGTCGGCCCAAGGCTATAGTAGAAGACACTTGCCCAAGGTGTCATGCAGTGGGACTGAACCTGGAATCATGTGGTTGGTAAGCAAGCTACTTACCCCACAGCCACTCCTGTGCCTAATACACATACACACACACACACACACACACAGTAACTTGAATCAACATGAGACAAATAGAGAAAACTCAATACACAGAAAAGTAATTATTTTCATATAGATTTCAAGGTGGTAAAACTGAATAACATAATATTCAAGATTATTAAGTCTCAAAAGGGCTGTTTAGGTAGTGTCTGTACCACTATTTCCATTTCATTTCAAACTTTCATGAAACGAGTGACTAGTTTCTGTCATGCACCATCTAAAGCAATATAAGAGTGATACTTTATGGCTAGTTTATTGAGATTATTTTCCTTTAGCTGGCAATGAAGTAAATAGTGCTGAGTAGCTTAAATAGATCTTTTTAATTTTTACAATATTGGGAGCAGAGAAGGGGATGGGTAGTCTCATATGTCTATGAATCAGATATAAATGAGTTAACTGTGGCTGTTTTTGCTTAATTTTGTTGCATGAAAGATTTCAGAATTTTAATAAATACTTGTCAAAATGGTAGTATCTACCACAAAATTCTAATAGCACGTTTAAATATTTAAATGAGGTTTCAACGCTGTCAAATAGTAATCTTTTCTGATGTGCATAACTGAATAATAATGAACAGCATTAAAGCCTCAATTAAGTATTTAAACATAGAATCAGAATCTTTGACAGATGCAACCACTTTAGTAAGTACCTTTTAGCTTGACTACTTGTAACTAAATGATACTGTTCCAAATAATCTTGTTAAACTTTCAAGTTCACCTATAAAGTGCTCAGTACTGTGTGCCCCCAAAGGAAATGATTCCAACAAGCTAGCTATGAATTATTCCTCCTTACATTACATTGAGTTTAACAGGAATCTAATGAAATATTTGTCTTTCAGAATTTTGAAATGGAATGGAGATGTACTGGTATATAAATCTGTTTAAATGAGCCTATTGAAACATAATAATCCTGGATATTGTTATGCTATTCCACTGGTGAAACTTTAACAATTGTAACCATCCTGAAAGCAATATTAAATAATATTGATAGAAAGGTCAACAAAAGAAAGAAATAGACCTTGATATTATGTAAATAGAGGAATTAATCTGTAAATAATATGTGACAATTATTCGGTAGCCATGATAAACCTCCGAGTTTTGGATACCGGGGTTTTATCATGGCTACCGAATAATTGTCACATATTATTTACAGATATATATATATATATATATATATATATATATACATTCCAAACCAACAAACGAAATATATATACAATTAGTTTTGGAAAATGTTATGGTCATCATAAACACAAATAAAACTATGTTATTTCATATTTTTTTCACATAAACATGCAAATTTGGTTTCTATAAATGTAAACCGAATTTTATTAGAAAAAATTTAAAAGACAATGAGATAAAAAAAATCATTGGGAAAAGCCACACATAAAAGAAGCAGTCAATGAAAATGAGAGATCAACATGACTTCCTAAAGCAGGTTGTGAAAGATAGAAGTCTTGAAAGGAAAAAACTATCTACTTTAATGGGAAGAGTACAGTATTATTTAGTAGGTAAGTTTTCTAAATATATATACTACAGTGAACTAAATAATGCATTACAAAACATGTTACAATTCAATAAGTATACTTTGATATAATAAATCTACTGTTATATAACAAAATATCAATTCAAGCATTCCATATGTTACAATTAATATTTGTTATTTCTAGCAATTTAGATGTTATAAAAAAAAATAATAGACAATTTATAAGAGAAATATTATGACTAATAAAAAGTCAATATAAACTAAACAGTATTCATTCCAGGGTGTAAAAAATGTCAGTTCTAATGCTGAAATGTTGCATATAGGGAATATATTACCATATTCTGTTTATTCAAATTTGAACATTTGATGTTTTCAAGAAGTCTACTTTTTGATAAACAGAATGCAATTATTGATGCAACTTTGCATTAAACTAATAATATTAAAAGGATGGAATAAAGTTATGGTTATGGATTTGGAGGGAAACCTGCTTAAGGGATGAAAGTAGCATGTTTCAACAAGATGGATTTGTTTAATGTTAATTAAGGATCATACAAAATATTTTTCAGCATGAATAGCACTAACATCTAGATCCATCACAATATGAAACAAACCTCATTATATCCACTTGATCAACAATTTTGAGCACAGCGCTTCCTATCTCAGAAGCATAGCTAATCTGTTGTACTGGTCCTTCTTCCTGAATTTCATAGCTGTTGTTGGAAGAAAGATATTTGCTATCATAAATAATTACATTCTCAACTAAATAATGTTTAATATTAAACATGCTTTCCATTGATTAGATGATATTTTTATTGTGATTTGAAGAACTACTTCTACTACTCCATTTTGAAAAGTTATGAAACAATTTTTTAATAAAAGAATAATAATATTGTGACTAAATGAATAGAACCATTTATAAAAAGATTAACAGTTTAATTGTGCTTTTGTAATATCATGTGCAAAAGTAAAATATGTATATAAATGAGAAAAACAAACAGATTATGAAATGGACATAATGTATTTATTATAAATAAAAGTAATCTACAAAGTATGAATAATGAATTATTATAAATTAGATTCCTTAATGATTTACACTCAAACCATCAATATCTAAATGTTGACAAAATATTTTTATATTGTTTTGTAACTACATCAACATGCATGTGTAATAAACTGCTTATGAACCTTGGTGGTGAATCTCCACGTGGCAATGTTGATTCAGCTGGAACTGGAACTGGAACAGGAACAGGAGCTTTAACAGGTTTCACTTTTTTGTCGGGTGAAATTAATTTCTCCTGAACTGGTGCAGGTTTTGGTACAGGTTTTGGTATGAATTCTGGTTTAGGTTGTACTCTTGGAAGTGTTGCTGGTGGAGGCAGTGGTTTGCCAGATTGATCAAAAATCAACTTCGCCTCTGCTACAGATGGAGGTTTGAATGCTGGTTCGTCTTCAGTAGGCTGACCGTCAACTGGTGTTTCAGTTGTTGGTGCTGGTGCACAAACAACCATTTCATCTATAGGAGCTGGAATCTCCTCACTGTGAAATACGATAGACATTTTTTAAAATGCATTTTATTGTTTTATTAACAATATTTTCATTAAAATAACAACTAATCATTTTTCATTTCAAAATAAATAGAATAATTTAAACTTAATATTAAAGTAACTTTGAAAATAAAATATAACCTTAGAGATAATCTTAAAGCATTTTTAGTGCTCACCTAAATAGAATAATTGTAAAGAAGCTCTAACATATATACACATGTAATTTAAAATAATATATAGTATAGAGTCACAAAGTTGGCCAATTATTGTAATAACATATAATAGCATTCTGCTATGTTTTGTTATCACAATCTTATGGTAATTACTTGGCATAAATAGTGACAGTCTTGGTCAAAATTATTGTTTTACAAGTCAATAAATTTATTTTTGTCTGTGGTTGGCTAATTCCCAAAATAAACATATTCTAACTGATTTGTGGCTAGCCAATAAATACTATATCATTAAGGTAATAGAACATATTAATTAGAACTATCAAAAGTTACTTTATAATTAAAAAATATTTTTTAGATATAAAACAATGCATGCATTCTAAAGTTTCAGAATAAAATCATTCATGCTGTAAGTCAAACTTATTCACCTTTTTTTGATCATTAGTAATAATTAAATTGTTTTAGCTACTCATTTACAATTGTCAAATGAAAATTATGCTATATTTTACTGTGTTTGTTAGATAAGTAAAATATAATTAAACATTTGTTTTTATTTTTCTATAACATAAAGTTTCAGCTACTAAGATATTTTTCAAGGACTCCACTAGGACTACTAGTAAACTATTTTCTTACATAGAATACAAAATTACTTCTTATCTTAGGAAACATGAAAAACAAAATAAGTTACAATTGTTATTATGTAAGACTTTGATATGAGATAAACATGAAAAACTTCTTGAAAAAAACTACCTTTTTATTAATTACATTCACCTGAAGCTAAATATTCCTCACTGGCTAGACCATTCTTGTTGCATCATACCTTAAGTCATTAAGAATGTTTAATCTACTAAACATTTATGTACATGTGCAATATACATTATTCTATTAATGTATACTATTAAGAATGACTTAATTCAACCTTCATTTGAAAATAAAATCAATACCATTCATATGAGGCAAGCAATAGTTTTCAATTTGTGAAGTGGTTATAATTAAACTATGAAAAATATTGACTAATTTCAGGTATCAAGGCTGACAACAGAATATTTTAATTTTCAAATATTTTTCTTTGGCTATAAATGTGTTCTACTCTTTTTGCATAATTCTAAGTTCCTTGACTACTGGAAATAAGGTTAACCAATTATCATGCTGATAAAACCTATTGAAGCAGAAACATGTGTCCATAATTGTCCTTTTATCTCCACACAATAAGCCTGTCCTTTTCATTAATGGCATATTAACTTTAAACAATTCTTAATTCTTGAGATTAGCATGTATTCTTATATGGAATTGGTTTTAAATAACTTTTGGTAATTATGACACATCCTCAATAGGATAATTCTAATAAATCAAGAATTTATATTGTATGGTATTTAGTATGCCTGTATTGTCTATGTCATGTTAAATGTATAGTTGGAGACAATAATCAACACATAAGTTATATGAAGCGAATTACTTTCAAAGAGAGTTTCACATATAGTATTGAATTTTTTAATTATTAAAGACTTTCTAGGGTATGTTCCACAGTTAAGTGATTAATGATACAGAGAAATGTGTTCAATCACCTCTATTGATTGTTTTTCTTGATAAATCTTCAGTCCCCCAATTACAACAAATCAGAAAAATATGAAAATCCAGCAATGCTTTGCTAATCTTTACATATGTACAGCAAATAGCTTTGAATCTAAAATATGTCACACTGAAACAATTGACTAAATTGGTTTTAGTATGATGTCCCAAATGTTGCAAAACATTATCATTTGTTCTAGTAACATTTTGGTAACATGGGTAAATAAAGAAAACAAAGGCTAGAAACAAATATAAAGGGCTATTGGTATATATTAGCTGGTACATAAATGATGTGCAACACAATTAATATGTAAAAACCATAAAAGAATCACAAATAAACAAATCATCAACGAGTTTTATAAAAAAAATAACTAAACTAAATTTTAAACTGTTGGTACTAAAGCTGATTAATAATTAAATAAGCTTCTGAACAAAACTTTAAAGCTTTTCTCATTAAACTTCTATAAAAAAAGAAGACTTTCAAACTCTAGAAAGTATTAGTACAAAGTTTAAATTAGTTTGAGTTTTAAATAGTTAGCATTTTTAAATCAATGGACTATTTCAGATGGTAAAATTACTTTAGCATACTACTTCTAAGTCCATCTTTATGTCAAATAACAAAAGTTCTCTAAATGTACAGGTTTAGAAATATAACAACTTTTATAAAATTTTAGTAAATATCAGTGAAATAAGACAATATATGGAAAAAGTAAAAAATTAATATATTTTGTTAATTTATTTGAGATGTTTCTATTATCCTAAAAATTAAAGATTTTAAAATGTTCTTACATACTTTGTAAGAGTTTTAATTTAATTAGAATTAATATTATGTGTGTGTCACACACACCTAATTAGAGTATACTATGACACTAAATTAATGAGAGTTAGTGTCACCAGTCTTTAGATGTTGTAAATTGAATGTAAATTAGATATTTCTTTTACTTCACCATAGAATGAATATTTGCCACAGTCTGCTACATAAATTATATTTAGCAATTTTCAGATTTCATCCAGATTTCTGTCAGTCTCTACAATTTGATGCCAACATATTCAAAATTTCTCACATCTGAAAGTGCACATAAACTATATCTAAATCAGTGTAATTTTACACTCACGTTTCCATGCCTGCATGGGTTAGATAAGTCAGTTCTTATTTGGAGTTACTAAGTCCACCACCACTACCACCACCCCACTGATGGACCATGGACCATGTCTCACTCGTAAATTTTATAAATCAATATCAAATATTAAAACATTAAGCAAAAACAATATTGTGGGAACATAATTCCATTAACGGTTTTAAAGAATGTCATGGAATAAAGAATTTCACAATATTTGAAAAGCACTTATTGAATTATCAATCTGTAACTAAAATTATATAGTAACAGAATTCACATTTCAAATTTTTTGTTAATTTAACTATTAAATAGTTAAATCAATGATAACTGAATTATGTTAAGTGGCTGCATGTAGATATGAAAATATATGAGTTAGTAGCCACTAACTCATATATTTTCATATCTACATGCAGCCTAACAATAATTTAGATACATAAGCCCAATAATAATTTCAAGAATCTGCTTCACATATCATTTATCTGTTATGGATTCATTTATAAGAAGAGAAAGGAGGAAAAAATAAGAAATCCTATTTTCCTCTTTAATCAATTATTTGTTTTTTTTTTGGGTTTTTTTTTTTGAAGCTACAAAGAATGTGTAGAATTTGAAAGAATGTGTTTGGAAAATTTTAAATAAGAAATTTAAATTACTTTCTATGCAATTAGTGCAAGTAATTAAAAAGTGTTTCATTGCCAAACAAATCCTATTTATATTATATACTTTAACTGTTAGTTTATAATGTGGTAAAACAAAAAGAGTAACAAACAAATGAGCTGAAATAGTTAAACTAACACAAGAAAACAACAGTTTAAACTAAAACAAAAACAAAACTGTCAAGCATAAAAACATGAAGAAATAAGATAAAATAAAAGCATGAAGATATAAAATTCAAGAAAACAAAACGATTTAAAATCTATTTAATAAGAATTAGCTGATTAAAAAAGATTACTAAATAAAATGACTCAGATGGAACTTCTTTCTGAATTAAAAAATGTGGTCATGTAAAACCTCTTATAAATGAAAATCTTTCTTTAGTGGTTGGATGGAATTTTAAATAGAACAGAATTATCAGAGGATATGTTTGCACTGCTTTAATCAATATATGTGTTATTATATTCTGTTCTCTGAATAGAATTGTAATTCTATTTTTCTTTGATGATTCCATGAGTCATTTTATTTACTCAGAACAAATAACACCAAACAAAATATTTTGTTTAAAACTGAACACAACATTCCCAACTAAAGATTCAGTTCGAACCTTCTGAGAGGATCTTCTCTCAAAAGTCGCAGAGTTGCACTGTCATGTTCTGTTGCATAAGATATTTGTTGAACAGGACCAATTGGTTGAATTTCATATTTGCTAAATGGAAAAATATTAATAATTAACTTTCACTGCAATATATTCTACTTTCAATGCTCTCAAATAATAAGATTTACAATGAAAGTCATTCCTGATTACAAAACACAAAGCAATATTTTTTAATTATTATTTCTATGATATATTTAAAGAAAATTTCATAGAAAATGCTAAGCAGACTATATGATAATTACCTACAACTTTTAATTGATGAAACAACAATAATCTGGTAACTGATCATTTCTTTCACATTAATGGCAAAGATGGAAATATTAAAGAAATATAAGTTGATAATTTAAGCACTATTACCAGACGACAATTACAGTAAAAAAAACTAGAAAGTGTTGAGAAATCAAAAGGAAAATAAATCAAATCTATTTAATTTCACTTATATATTACTCAGCAAGGAAATATTTCCGTCATAATCTGAATTAGAACATAATGTAATTGAAAAAGACAGAAATTTTTCCTGTAACTAAAAAGTAAACAATCCCAAACAAAATTGCATGGTATTGTTAAATAACATGAGTTTTATTTAAATTGAAGATCATAAGCTAAATTACATAAGGAAACAATCCTCCAAAACATCAAAAAATAACAAACAGAAAATATAGCAATGCTGATAATGATACTAATAACTGCCTTATTGTGAATTCAGAGTTTTGTTTTAAAATTCTTTTTGGTTAATAATGTTGCTGAAGGTAAGGAAAAGAAATATAGCTCTCGTCATATCTACATATAGCTAAATATAGAAATAAACAAAACAAAACCTTTACATAATTATTAATGAAATAACAATATTTGTATTCAAATCCCTTATGCAGCCTCTGAGGTTCTGAAGTACCATGTTATTTGCTTATATAATTTCCAAAAGTATTTATAATAAAATAATATAGAGAATAGTAACTTACGGAGAAGTACTCCTTCTAACTCCAAACATTGGTGCTTCTGGAGTTGTAATTGGTTGTTGTGGACCTTTTCCTAAAAAAAATGTGACAAAGTTTTAATGAAAGACAAAAATATGACATTAACTGGATAAAATGTGTAAAACAATATGCATTAAACAAATGTAGTGTCAGTGTTAGTATAAGTTAATTAACTATATAAAATTAATGTAGTAATGTTAAGCTACCTTAATAATGGATAATTTAAATTTTTTAACACACAATCATGGAATTTAACAAACATTTTGGAATTCAAAATTTAAAAAGATACTGTGAAATAATATTTAATGTAATTTATATAAATCAAACTTGTTACTGATGTGAAGGAATTCATAATTATCCTAGAAAGAGACCCAAACAATGGACTAAACTAATTATTGTATTATGAGAAAGACTTGTGATCACAGAGTTGTTCATCAGAAGTAACAAACTTGGCTCTATTTTGTCATTTTTTTTGTATTGTCTGCATTATTGGTTAAGTGTTATTAGTTCAGAAGGTTTAAAAATTTCTTTAATTCTATCTCAAGACAATCTGGACAAATAAACATTGTGGCATCAGAAAGGTACCAAAACTATCTATGAATGTACTACTTATGAAAATTGTTACGGTCTTGCAAACACAATACATAAAACCTACCAATGAAGTTTTTACACATTATTATTTTATAATTAACACAATAGTAACAGATTGAAGAGTCTTTAGAGTATCTGTAACCATAAAAGCTTATAGTTTGTGACTGCAGTTCAATACTGAGAAGAGTTAATTTGAGATGCCCGTCTCAATAGCCTGGGGTTATTGATCTGGCTACATGTATTGGAAAACCAGGTTTAGATTTGTCAACCATGTTTGATTAGGCAAGAACTTTTGATTCAGTTCACAGAAATTAAGAGTTGTACAACAGGCTGTAGTTAACCCATCAAATTGGAGGTTTACCTCATGTAAAAGTATACACCCTATTTTAGTGATAGAAGCATTCAATGAAAAATGTTTTTTTATAGGTTTTTTCATTATGTTCATGTTCATTACCTTGTCAGCAAATATTTGGCATCAACAAAAACTACCCCAAGAACATTATCTCAAAATAATAATGGAAATAATGGGTTGACTGACTAAAGAAAATGTTGGTGCTAACTTCAGAGAAGATGAAGCAAATACTCTTTTGAATCACTTTGTCCATGTATGAAATTATATATACATTTGTAAAATGTTTTACTATTAGAACTTTTGCAAAAATATCATATAAAAGAAAATTAGCAAGTAACAAGTTATAATAGATTACCAATAACATTGAGTCTAGCTCGTGTAAGGGCAGATCCAGCAACGTTGACAGCAGAACATTGAAACCAAGCTGAGTCAGCTGGTGTGGCATTTTTAATGGTCAATGTAGAACGGCCATTTTCAGTAGATATACTGTGGATTAAAGAGGCAAAAATTTTTTGAATTTGAATATGATGTTTCCAGATTATTAAAACTTAAGTTGTTAGATACTGTTACATAAACTACTTCTGAGTAAATTTAATTACAATTTGATATAACTATATGTCTTCTCTCTCTTTCATAAACACACACATACACACACACACACACACACACACACACACACACACACACACACACACACATGCAAACACATTTCTAGATGATCATTCATTTTAGAATTAAACATAACATAGAGTATACTGTAAAATATTTTGAGAAAATATGAAACAATTTGAATAACATAACTTGAAGAAACATTTCGACAAACTTTTCTTTTTTTCTTTTCAAATTAATTACAAAACAATAGCTATCATCCTTAATGTAAACTGATTCAAATATCAACATGGTGTGTTAAATTTGCTAAAGTAGTGTACACTAGTAAAAATAACATTTTACATCTATATTGTTTTGGAATGTTTGTTTTTTTTTTTTTTCTTAAATCAAAATTGGAGAAAGGTTTAAAGAAAGTACTTACTCATAATCTTTAGAGGAAAGCATCCTGGCATCTTTTTGCCAACTCATCATTGGCAATGGGCAACCAACTGCAGTACAAGTCAAAGTGACAGTTTGATTTTCTTTAGCATTATAATTTTGAAGACGTTCAACAAAATGTGGTGGATGTATTTCTTGTCGTTCTGTAATTTTAAAAAAGAAATGTTTTGATTATCTCATGCTAGAACGTAGCATATCAAAAATATGAAAATGAAATTTCATAAAAATACAGACAACACTAAATATTTGTGCTACAGGCAACTATAAACTCTTCTATACAAAATATAAAGCTAAAATTATTACAAAAGCGACAGTAATTCTCTAATTCTCTAATAAATGTTGATAAAAATTTTCTTGTACTGTAATGACATTGCAGATTTTTTTTAAATACCTTATTAGTGCAAGCTGTAACTGAGAAACTTGACAAAAGATCTTTAATCCAAGAAATGAGACAGATAAAGTTAATAAATGGCAATTAAGAGAAAGATATCTTTTGCTTTCCTGATAGTCGACACACTAATTGAAAACTTAACACTAATCCATGGTAGTTGTCACCTGTACATATAACATGTAAATGAGGTAAAGACCCCCTTCGGTCATGAACGACCATGAGATTGCACCTAGAAAGTTATCCTCTGAAGCACAAGTCTGGGCAAGGTTGTTTATGGAAGACCAGCAGTCACCCTTACATACCAGCCTTCCTTCTCCACACCACCAATATTGTCCAAGGTAAAGGCTGATACAGCTTGACACTAGTAACATTGCAACTCATTTCTACAGCTGAGTGAACTGGAGCAATGTGAAATAAAGTGTCTTGCTCAAGAACACAACACACGGCCCAGTCCAGGAATTAAACTCACTACTTCATAATTGTGAGCCTGATGCTCTAACCACTGAGCCATGCACCTTAACTTGCATGTTATATTTTGTTTTTAAGGTTAAAATATCAAATGTTCAAGCTTTATTAACATACCCATAACATTTAATGTTACGAAGAACACTGCTTCACCAGCTTTGTTTCGAGCAACACATCTATATTGTCCATGATCTTGTCTTGTGGCAGAAAGAATTATCAAGGAATGTATTCCATTTTCATTCACAACCACCTGAAGAAATAGTGAATAATTTACAGATTATAATCAAAGGAAAAAAATGATAACAATGGACATGTTTCATTAGAATATGAATGAATTGATTATGACACAGAAATTAATCTCAATACAAATTTTGTTCTAGAGTAATTTTAAGGCAATGAATTTGAATAGACATCGTTATAAAATGATTAAAACTTCAGATAGATTAAAATATTTATTTTACAAACGCCTTCAACAATTGTTTTAGAATTAAGCACAGTGGTTATTTAAGTTCAGTGAAAACATCTTACCTTGTGGTAGTCATCACTACGCATTTCTATTTCATTTTTGTACCAACTAATTTCAGGATACGGTCGTCCAGTCACAAGGCAATCAAATCTTACAGTTTGACCATCACGGGCTTCTTGGTTTTCTGGTATAACTTGGAAGGCGGGCTTTGAAGCTTTTTCAAAAACTCCACCGCCACCAGCACTTTGATTAATTTTATCTTGGTCTCTATCAAAGAAAAAATAATAATTATAATTTAAAGACAAAAATTATAAAATTGATGGGAGTTTTATTAGCTTGTAGTGTTTGAGTTATGGAAAGTAGATGAGGTGAATGTTTGGCTAGCAGCACATTTCAAAGGGATATGCAAGTTCTAAAGAACTTTTAATAGGTAAATTAAGAAAGGGATAAATTTATTAAATTTACTGTCTATGGATTATTTAATTGGATCAATTACTTTCAACAAAAATAAAATTAACTGTTGCTTTAATGGGTTAAATTAAAATATAACAGTGCAAATAAAATAATTTTATGATTTTTGTTCAAATCAGGTAAAAATGTAATATTTGTCACTTGCTTTCAAACAAAAATATAATTAACTTTGAAAAGTTATATTAAGATATAAAAGAACTAATATAATAATTTTGTGATTTTTTTTTATATAATCCATTAAAATATCATATCATTTTATACCTTTTGAGCATTCGTTCTAGTGTTTCTGGTTCAACAAATGAAGTGGCATCAATAGTTCCTACAGAATCTACATAGAGTTCTGCAGAACATGTGTCCCTTCCTGTTGAGTTCACTGCAAGCACTGTATAGTGGCCAGCATCTTCTGGTATGGCAAGTCGAATTTTTAGAGTACAGTAACCATCATGAGTATATTTCATGTCACAACGTCCTGAACGCTTCATTCTTACACCATTTTTGTACCAAGCAATCTAGATAGAAATATAGAAAAAAATTATATCATTGTTGTCTCTTTATAAAACACCAACAAACAAGATTTGTAGCTTTGTTGTACAATGGAAACAGTTTCATTTGTTATACTTATGATCAGTGGAAAGGGATTAATTCTAAAATGTTTTTTCCACTTCTCAGTAACTCTAATAATTTATGCATAATTGAGAAACTCGTTATTGTCAATATTACACAATTACAGCAAGAAACTTAAGAATCTGATTCAGTGAATGACTATTATATTCAACAATACATTTTACTAATATATTTCTCATCCTCTAAAAGCAACAGATGAAAGTCAATACTTTCTCTGGTATATCTGTCAGGTCAAGAGACTACTTAGAGGCTCCCTTGTTGCTTCACAGAAATAGTATTATACAAATGAAATGAGAATTTTTAAAAATGGAAATAACTATAAAGCACCTATTGCTTCACAGAAAAAATCTTTGAATTCTTTGATATAAAAATATTATTTTTTTAATTTGCAGTACGAAAGCAGAAATTATATTCAAAAGTAAAAGCATAGTTGAGGTAAAGAAAGTAAAATGTTACAGGTTCCCAGCTATTTGTTGAAAGTGAGTGGTATAAAACTGGCAAGAGTGATTTGTTAAGGTGCCTCTGTTTCACAAATGGGAAGATAATAAATATCCTCTACTTACACGCTTGCAATGACTACCCACCCACCCATCTAGTTCTTCTTCTCCCAGAGCCCCACTCTGGTACCATATCATCATCATCATCATCATTTTTATTTCTCTTCCAGTTTTACCCGATTTACTCCTTCCCACTTTTGTATAATATGAGCAGCTTTGTATCATCTCTGCAGCAAGAAACCTGTTCTAGTCCCTTCCGTTTATCATCTAGCATAAAATTTTCCACCTTCTCTACTGTAGTCCTACTCAGTCAAACAGAATCCTACTATTGTGAACCACATGGTGACTCACTAATGCTGGTGCCACAAAAAAGCACCCAGGACACTCTATAAAGTATTCGATATTAGGAAGGGCATCCAGTAGTAGACCCATGCCAACACAGACATTGGAGCATGACATAGTTTTCTAGCCTGTTAGATCTTGTCAAACATCCAACTCGTGCCAGTATAGAAGACAGACATTTAAAGATGATGAAGCTGAACCCCTGCATCAGATCTGAGGAGTTAACACAACAAAATAAGCATTTCATTACACAATCAAAATATATTCAAAACTAATAAATTTTTAAAAACAAACCTTTGGTCTTGGTTTTCCAGTTACTTTGCAGACAAATGTTACATCTGAACCTTCAATTAAACGGAAGTTTTTCAGTGTCTGTGTTATTCTGGGATGTTCTTTACCAACAGATACTTTATCCTCGGGATGTTCTGAATCATATTCACTTGTACTTCCAACGTCACTAGTGAAATGAATCTTTCCCTCACGGAATTGAATTTCCTGCTTCAGACGTTCCTCAAAAGCAGAACTCTTGAAATCCTATGAATACAAAGAATTGAAACTTAATGTAGTTTCTAGAAGAAAATCAAATATTACATAGATAAAAATACAATTTTTCATCTCAATAGAATTTTAAATTAATTATTTGTGCAACATGAGGTATTTCTCTTGCACAACATCAGCAGTGTGGAGAGAGGGGACTTGCAAACATAAGCAACTGCTTGTCTTCCACGAAAATAAAACATTCCCCAGATTTCCATAGACATAATTAATTCTGACCAGAGTCTTATATATATATATATACATATGTTTGTATGTGTGTGTGTATATATATATATATATATACACACATATGTATATATGTATGTGTGTAAGTATACAGAGAGAGCACATGAAGCATATATGCTACAAATACTTACAAATTTAAAAGTGAAACAAAATATGAAGTACCTTGTATCTTCTGTGATATTTTAAACCATGTACTAACTTTTTGAAGAAATGTTTTTTAATGCTGAACTCTCATAATGAAAACATTTCAGTCTAAAACTAATTTATACACACACACACACACTGTTTTATGTTAAACAAATGAGAAGGGAGTGTTCAAGATATGTTGTAAAGTGTATGGTGTTTTTATTGAAATTGAAACAGAATTTGTCTTGTGACTCAAGTTTAAGTTTAAAAACTAAATTATGAATATTATGAAATCCTACTTTAATTTTTTTTTTAATTAATTTCATTTTACCTGAGGTGCAGGTTTTGCTAATTTGTCATCCACTTTCTTTACAGGTACATGTTCAGGTTTTGGTACAGGCTTTTTAGGTGCATGGTCAATTCCATCAATCAGCTTGGGAACACTTGGTGCTGAAAAAGAAGAACAAAAATTAGTTTGTTTTTTTTAACAATTTAGGTTGCTTTTCTGATTGATAAACCATTAATGAAACCAGTAGGATACTTTATTCTAAATATTGAATTATCAATTTCTAAAATATATCAATAAGAATTTTATATATATCAAAAGGAAATTAATATCAAAATTAAATGCATGTATGTGTGTGTGTATGCACAATGCATATAAAAATATATTGCATCATCACTTTCATCACCACCACCACCACCACACAAGAACACATAATCATGTATAACCAATCCAACAATGGTGACTGCAAAGTACTTTGAGGATAATGTTTCCAAATTTTTTTAATTCTAATTCGATAACAGAATGTTTTTTGACAAATAGATAAGGAAAAGACAACTCCTCATTTTATAAGTTTTCAACAATAGTGTTAGAGATTATACAACAAACTATCCCCGTTTACCTCAGGTGCTTGGTTCCAAAAAGATACCATTTCTTATAAATGAATAATAGAACATATAGAAAAGAAACAGGTTTTGTTTGGAGGCCCCAAGTTGTCCTGAGCAAGTAGAATGATAAAGTATTTCTCTGTATATTGCAGTGTATGCAGTAAAGAAAGCACTCAATAAAATAAATCTAGGTGTACAACAAAATTAGGAAGAAATACTATGGTTTACAAAACAAGAAACACCCATGTAATCTTTATTTGTAGAAACAATTAGAAACAATTAGATTTAATAGTGTCTTCAGTTGATATAATAATGAAATAGGGCTAAAATATTCTTATTTATTAGAATTTAATAATGGGAAATTTGCATTCCAAACCCCAAAAATGTTCATCAGTAATTATCCTATATCCTTCGTTCCACATAATAATTACTTCAAATATTTAGGTTCAAAGCTGCTGTGATTAAACAGTCATCAAAGGTATTATATAATATTACAAAAAAATTTAATTGCCCGAGCTTTCTTTTTACTGCATAAAAATAAAAGCCAACAAGGTAATAGTAATAACATTTCAATACTTGACAGAACTATAAAGTGAATCTAATCCACGAGATCCAGGCATAAAAAAAAAACCAACAACAAAAGTAAATACACTAACCAAGAGCTTAAAAGTGAAAGAAAGCAGCATTAGCGAGTCAGAAGTCAATACTATTACTGAAGTTGTGACATCCAACTCTAGAAACTTAGGCAGATCTTGCTATCTGGTTTTTATAGAATTAAGTATTTGTACATATGGAGAGAAATGATTTATCATCATCCTCTACTAAACTGATATTATCTTACTTTAGAAGAAAGTGTAATTCTACTTGAGTTAATTGTGGTGAGCAGTAGAATTCCAAACGCATTCATATTTTCACAATTTTCTTTCACAAAATATCAAATGCTTACCTTCAACAAGAACTGCACTTGTAGCGTCTTGACCAGCTATATTCTGAGCAGTGCAAGTGTAATCACCTTTATCTCTTAATGTACTTTTAGAAATTAAGAAGGTACAACGGCCTGTAACTACATCAGTATAAACATGGTGGCTAAAATAGAAGAAATATAAAAATTTGAATAGAGACAAATAATAGATAGGTTTAATGAAAGAACAAACAAAAGAATGATTAAAAATTAAATATCCTTCAACTGAATACAAAAATTGCTCTAATGAATGCTAGATTATTTTTTCCAATAATTCTTAAGTAATATATTTATCATGAAATAACATGGCCTTGTAGTTAGTGTGTTTATCTGGTGATGATAGGGTAATGGGTTCAACTCCAGGACCAGGAAGCATGAGTTGTCCTTAAGCAAAGCATTTCACATTGTTCCAGTCTACTCAGCTGTAATGAGTACCAGCCATGAGCCAGTGCATCACTCTCTCCCTCCAGCTGTCATATTTTGAACTTTCTGGTGGATCAAAGGTGAGGAGGTCAAGAGAGTGCCTAGGTCTGCTCCCAACTACACAGGCACTTAAAATAAGTAGCGAAAGCAAAATACATATTTCCATGCCATACCCGCTTGTAGGTCACATTTGGCTGTACTGTACTAGTATGTTCTTCAGGCAATGTTTAAAAACAATGGTTTGATAACTAGAAAAAATATATCTAAGAACTACAATACTTATCTAAGAGCCATGATGAAATACCAAGTATCATTGTGATTTTATATAGCTGTATGGAATTTTCTTATATTCTTACATTTATTTACAAGTAAAACTTATAATCATTTGCAAACAATATATAAAAAATTATAAAAAATATTCTTAAAATTATATTTCTTAAGCTTACTTTTCGTCTTCAATAACTGGAAGTCCAAAATGTGTCCACATAATCTGTGGGAAAGGCTTTCCAATCACAGTACATTCAAGCATCACATTGATACCTTCAATTAGCATGGCATTCTGTAATGGTTCAATGAATCTTGGAGGCTGTGTAACAGGTGCACCAAACTTCACTGTTGGTTTTTTCTTTGGTTCTAAAAATGGTTCCTCAGCAACAGGTGGTGGTGGTGGTGGCTTGGGAACTGGAGCAGGTGATGGTATTTTGAAAGGAACTTTTCTAACTCCCAGAATTGGTGATGCAGTAGGAACTTGCACAACTGGTACAGGTGTTAATACTGGTAATTCTTGAGGTACATTTGCAGAAACTGGAGGAGATTCCTCTGATGATGATATAGGTTCTGGAAAAAAAAAAGGCAAGAATTGGAAATTGGTAACATATATTGCTGATATCTGAAGAAATTTTAGGAAGAAATGTGCAAGAAAAATCATTACCAGAAAGAAAAAATACCTACCTTTTACATCTAAGTAAGCAGTGGATGTGTTAGTACCTTGTACATTTGTAGCAACACATTTGTATTGGCCAGAATCTTCAGCAAATACCTCAGCAATTACAAGTCTGCTGACACCATTGATATATGTGATTTCAAAATCTGGAGAATTGTGTATGATCTTTTCATTTTTAAACCATTTAACAACAGGTTCAGGGTTTCCAGTGATAATGACTTCAAAGATTACTTTTTCACCTTCATTGACAGTAACATTCTGAAGTGGCTATAAAAAATGAA
This sequence comes from Octopus bimaculoides, assembly GCF_001194135.2. Taxonomy (NCBI): domain Eukaryota; kingdom Metazoa; phylum Mollusca; class Cephalopoda; order Octopoda; family Octopodidae; genus Octopus; species Octopus bimaculoides. The sequence continues at coordinate 129,021,039 of NC_068982.1, forward strand.
TTTAAGAAAATAAAATTATTACAATTAATTAACCTTACTAGTGAGTGCATAATAAAAAAAAATTATCTTAAACAATTAATTGTACCACATAATCATTCTATATAAGAATAGAAATAACTTAATGACATTTATTGCATATTGCAGCTTTTGGTGATCTTGTTCACACTAGGCATGAGGCTGGTATTAATATTTGACTTCCTACTTCTCTGCATTGAGAGGTCACAGCTGAAGTACTACAAACATGTGGTTAGAATGTTGTAGGAAAGAATCAAGTCAAGCCATTCAGCAAGAGACTTAGGAATAAACCAAGAACAAGATGTTTGGTTAATATCCATAGTCTCAGTTGGTCATGCTTGGTATTCCAGCCCAAAAGTTTAATGATGTTTGCTTCTGATAGGATCTTATGAAGGAGGTGCTTAAACAGCCCTCTCAGGAATAGTGGGCGAAGAAGATGGAAGGGTGGATATTTTTCAGATTTTTATTCAGTTAATTCATATCAATAAAGATATCACTCCTCAATAATTTTTCAATTATTTTGTTACAGTTAAAATAAATAATTTCAAATTAGAAGTTATAATGGAATGCTGATAATATAAGTGATTTTCAATTCAACATTTAAAACTATATAGAACTATATGCCTCAGCAATTACAAGTTTTATAATTTTTCCTTAAAAATGGCAAATTTCGCAAATTTTTTATTGTTAAAGAATTATTTTACAAAGATAGCCTTTAATCATGAATTAGAAGTTCAAATAAAAGAACTAAAAGTAAACAGTACCTTAGGGAAAGACGGCTTGAGATGAGGAGCAGGTTTCATCTGTGGTTTAACTGCAGCTGGAATCACAGGTTCTTGTACTTCAGCTGGTTGGTCAAAAAGTTTAAGACGTTTTTCAAAGGGTGGCAAAGTTTGTTCCGGTTCATCCACATCCATTTTAATATCAGCTGGAGGAACAGGTACTGGAGGTTGTACACTTTTTATTGGAGAAGGTTTTTCAGGTTTCTCTTTATGTGTAGGTTTGAGAGCAGGTTCTTGTGCAGGCTTAGGAACTGGTTTAGGAACAGGAGCTTGTACATGTCTAATTGGTGAAGGATGTACAGGTTCTTGAATCGGCTGTGGTGGTTCAACTGGGCGCATGTAAACATCTGCCTGATGTGTAGGCACAACAGGTTTGATATGCGCAAAACTCTCCACTACTGGTGGTGGTGGTGCTATATTAAAGAAAAGAAGTTCATTATAAAAATTTGATCAAAATATATATTTTTGCAAAAATATAAACGTACATTGAATGTGAACATTGGCAAATAAACTTTACTAATTTTATAAAAGCTATTCTTCTATATCTGTAAAGCTTTTATTTTATTTTGTTTTTGTATCTGGTTTGCAAGATTCTTTACATAAATTCGTGTGTTGAAGCAAATTTCGTTGTGTTCAGGGAGAGTCATTATGCCAATATTATTAACACACACACACTGGTTCAATTTCACTCCTTTATTATTAGTCAATTGGTTAAATATCCAACTAACTAATCAATTAACCAAATTGAACAAACAGCTAGATATTTAACCAACTGACTAATAATAAAGGAGTGAAATTGAACCAGTGTGTGTGTTAACAATATTGGCATAATGACTCTCCCTAAACACAACGAAATTTTATTTCATTTATATAGGAAATAGTTAAGCAATTGTATTAGAAAGCTACATTTAATTTTTAGGTATTATATGATGAAATAAAAGTGTTTTTTGAAAGATAAGGAAATCTAGATTACCTTGCACTCTCAATTCAGCCATACATTCTGCTTCTCCAGCAGGATTTTTAGCCTTGACAGTAAATTTTCCTGAATCTTCATAGAAAACCTCTGGAATGTAGAGAGTATGAATATCTCCCTCTTGGATGATTTCAAAATCAGGGGAACTAACAATGCGGGATCCTTCCCTATACCACATGACTTGTGGGGCAGGTGTGCCAGCAACACGAACTGTTAATTTTACAGATTCTCCTTCTTTAACTTGGCGTCTTTGAAGTCTTTCAGTGAAAGATGGTGGTATCATGGAAGCTAAAAAATATAAAATATGAAAATCATTAGACATAAATTTATTAATAACTAATTATATACACAATTTATTTTAAAAAAATTATACAAATTACAATGTAACTTTTGAAAATTTTTAAGTACTTGTGTCATCATGAATGATGAATTTTTGTTAATTAAAATGTAAGATAGACATCCTCCACTATCCCCACATTGCAGAAGCATTGCATTCTTCAAAATTGTGCTCTGTCATAGAATTTCATAATGTAAAACATACTTCCCATTTACTTCCATGAACATCAAAGTTAATAGAAAATATGTTTCATGTTAAGATAAGATATTCAGGGATGCAATGTTTCAATAAGTAAAGGTGCATGGCCTAATGGTTAGAGTGTTGCATTCATCACTGGACAATTGTGATTTCAATTCCCAGACCAGACAATGTATTGTGTTCTTGAACAAAACACTTCATTTCACATTGCTCCAGTCTACTCAGATCAGGAAAATGAGTGATCTTGTGATGGACTGGCATCCCATCCCATTCAAGAGGAATGTTATGATTTTGATCACTTATACACCATGAAAGCACGGTAACCAACCCTATAAGTCCTTGGACATGAGATAGTAATGTCCAGAGATTGATGGTGAATGTTTCCTTAATATAGGGGATGTCTCTTTTGTAATTTAATTCCTTTTTTCATTATTTTTATCAAAGACAAATAAAAACCATGTACCAAAGTAGAAATTTAGTTAATATAAATTTATAATACTTACCTCTAACAATCAGTTCAGCAGTACTTGATGCACATCCAACATAATTAGATGCTGTACAAGTAACTTGGCCTGATTGCTCTTCAAGAACTTCTGGTATGGTAAGAGAAACACGGCCATCTTTGTATGAAATTTCAAAGTCTGCTCCGTCAGTAATTTCCTTATCTTTCTTATACCATTTGATACTGGGTTCAGGTTTACCTAAAATTAATTTTGAGTATTTTGTTAGCTTGAAGTAAAACAAAACCATTCAAGCAAAAATTGAAATGTTTGAACTTTTAAATATCATAATAAGCCAAAGATTCTTATTAGATTGCTTTCCCAAAAGAATTAATATTCTATTTATTAATGTTCTATATATAAGCTTTATACAATCCCTATAGGTACAAGATCCATTATAATATTTTATGGAATGATCATTGTACTAAATTTCAAACCATAAGTGAAGGAGACTACGAAAGAGAGAGAGTCTGTGATGATTCTAGGTTGAGAGGAACATATTTTTTGTTGTATGAGCATAGAACTGGAGAGTGTAACAAAGTAGACACTATTGCAGGTGGATATATGGAAGGAACAGTAGTAAAAGAAGGGAAAATATATATTAATTCTTATGTATGAGTTCCTTGAAACATGGAATATCTTTCAAGAGTTCACCAAGAGTAAAAAGATTAGGAAATGCTATAATCCAGAGGGTTAACAGACTCACAACTGTAGTTTTATTTTTTTTTTATAGGATATATTAAGTCTATTTCAGAGAAATTTTGCATACAGAATTTTGTTGTTTTGTGAAGATTATTAACAGTTTTCAATGAAGTCATTAGGCAAAAAGGAAACAAAACATTTCACCTACATAACTAGTTATTAAAAAAGCATTAAAATTACATGGAGATTACAACTGTTGAGTGAAAAATTTGGAGGCAAAAGATTTATTTAATGCTTTTCACATATATCTAAAAAAAATTCAAGGTTTATATCTTGAAAATATTTTAAATATTAACACTATTTAGTACTACTTTATCAGTTAATTTTTGCTGTGTTGAATAGTTTAAAGATATTTCAATTTAAAATTATCAAATTATTAAATGATATACAAATGAATTAAAATCTACCATTGAAATGCAATTCTTACCAGTAACAACACCATCAAAAGTGACTTTGGTGCCTTCAAGAGCAGTAATATTTTTGAGGGCTTGAAGGAATTTTGGTGGTATGGGAACTTCAATCCTGAGATCTACTTGTTGATATTGTGGGGCGAGATCAGTTGTGATGGAGGTAGCAAATCTATCATGTGTAGCAACAGGTGCACCCATTACTTCGAATTTTGGTGGTACTTGTGTAGTAATGGTAGTAGAATGATGTTCCATTCCTGACATGCTCTTTTCTTGCATATCAGCAATTATACGGCTTAATCTTGTTTCTGATTGAGTGACTGTTCGAGTACTGTAACATCATAACAATATAACATATTACTCAAAAGGTTTATTTCTTTTAGGTAAATAATCTTAAAAATTCAGCAAAGAAGATTTTTACAAGCAATTTTATTAAATCAGATGTAATCATTTATACTTTAGAGTAAATTGAAAAGAATTTGATTAATCGCTATATTTTTCAAGTTAGCTAAACCTACTAAATCTATAGATTCAACTATATCTAAAGCTTTATTTACATTTTTTTTTCTATCTAAACATCAGTCCTTCCTTCCATTTTGATTGTTGATCAATAAGTTAAACCAGTACATATAAAATATATGTTGCATGTATAAGTTTGTCCTTCTACACTGATAAATAAGTTAATTTGGGATTAGAATTCAAGTTATTTTTCTCTAAATGAAATATGCATGAATTAGGACTGTGATATGTAGTGGTAAGCATGAAGGAATTTAGCATTAAACTAGTGTGTACTTATTGGAAAATTAAGGGATACATTGATTTTAAAACTATATAAGCTAAGGAAGCAGATAAATATAGCATGGAGAAGTGTTCACTTTGTGACTGACATCAGTAACCAAAGTCACAGACAGAGTGTGAGAGAGAATATTGAAAATGCTGTTGTAAGCCAAAAGAACACACGTAAATGATTGAATCTGGGCTTAAAGTTTACCATTACTTTGTTCATCTCTTGCTTAAAAAAAGAGCTACATTTTCTTTATGTTCAAAATATTCTGCTAAAACTCAGTATTTAGAATATGCTTTCCTCAAAAGCTACAGTACCAAAGTTTAAGAGAAATGATTGATTACCATTTAAAGAAAGGGATACCTTATAGTGACTAACTAAATAAGTGATTAAATACTGTTTAATAAATACTACATTTCATAGTTGAAAACGTACAATTGAGATTGGTAACTAGCTTCCATTGGGACTGGTAGAACTTTCTCAACAATGACTCGTGCTGAACATGTTGCTCTTCCTGAAGGATTCTCAGCTGTAATGGTGAATCTTCCAGCATCACGTTCACTAGCTTTTGGAATGATCAAACGATATTTGTCTCCTTCCATACATGGTTGATGTTGTCTTATATCAATGAGGTCTCCATTGTATTGCCAAACAACCTAAAATTTAGAAACAAACACAATAAGGAAATATAATTGCTAAATAATACCAATTGCACATTAAATAAGTTTTGTTTACTTGCCTACATGGGATAAAAATATAAAAAAACTCAGCAATAATTAAGTCATAATATTTTAAAAGTTATATTACTGTTACTAATTCTATAGCCTTTGGAGGGATAAAATGTGAAGTCGATCTTGGAAGGAATTGAACACATAAAATAGAAGGATGAAGTTAAACATTGTAAACTATTTAATTCAAAAATCAAATTGATTAACTCACAATAAGCAATACAACAGCAGCCGTAGCAATGCAATTAAATGAGTTTTTGAGGTTTAAAATCTAAAATTGTTTTCAATTTGGAAGAAAAATGTGTAATAATTACTTTTGGCTTAGGTGTTCCAGTAATTATGCACTCAAGCATAACTGGCTCGCCTTGTTTCACTGTAACATCTTGAAACAATTTAGTAAATTCTGGAGGTGACTGTTTAATTTCTTCAGTTCTTGTAACAGTAGTTACTTTCTCAACTGTACGACGAACCATAGTTAATTGTTCCATTCCTGGTTGTTTCTCAGATTTAACTAACAATTTTCCATAACATTTGGCTTCTCCGGCAGGATTGACAGCTTTTACCATGAAAGTGCCACTATCTTCTCCAAAAGTTTCAGGAATTATAAGTGAATGCACATCGCCATTACAGACGGTCTGAAAGAAAAAAATTATTTGAATTATATTAGAACTAGTCATTAAATATTTAACTTTCAAATCCTTTAATAAGAACTGTCAAAATTAACTAACTTCTTCAGAATTGTATACAATTTTATATGAAGAATGTTTTTCTTTGGTTTTGCTCCTGTAACTCTAAAACTGCTACCTTCAAATAATGAAATATGGGTTAAGAAACACAATACAATTTCTATCAATAATGATCCCAATCACGTTCTCTCCAGCTTGATGCTTTTAAAATCTCTGTAGCTAACTTTAAAGGATCTGTATTTTTCCCAATATTTATACCCTTAATTGCTTTATTCACTGCTTCACTAATGGTCTCTGTAGGTGATATCTCTGTCTCTTTATCTAAAGAAGAGTGTCTGCTATTCATATTTTTGCTCAACAACAAACATCTCATTAATTTTACTCCCATGAATTTTTTTCATTGTAGAAATTCATATGATTGAATAGATTTCTTCATGATATCTTGACATTACAAACACACGATCTCATGGTTACAAAGTTTTGTTTCTCATTTTCTCATCACAGAACATTTCAATTATCCAGCCACATAGCTTGTGTTAACTGTTCTCATCTATTTACATCTTTTCTGCTCTTTTCTGGCATGTGAAATATTTCTTACAATTTAATTTACTAACTATTCTCATGGGACTGCTTCATATCCATTACTGCTTGCAATAAATCAACCCTATCAGTCTCTATTGCTTTACTAAAATTAAGTATTTTCTAGTACTATGTAAGAGCTAATCTACACTATAGCCTCTTTAAGATTTTGCACTCTTCTCTACTTATTTATAGTTCTTCCTAACTTTGTGATTTACAAGCTGAATTCAGTAACATCGAGTGGGAGAACTTCTTCATAAGTAGTACACTTAGTCATCACAACCATTTGGTTCAAAGGTTCACTTAACTGGTAATTTGGTTGGCTTAGTTTCTAAAATTTAGGTCCCAAATAGTAAATTTGTGTAAATCCCAGCATTCCAGAACCTTCATTCAATGTTCAATCCTCATGACATATATAGCTTCTAACAACATCAGTGTATCCATCTCAATGATTTTCAATGTGATTATTAGAATTCTTTATAGCAATCATATATCTGCCATCTACCTTAGAAGTAGTTGTCACAAGGAACTCATCCTTTAGCTCATCTGCTAATCTTATTTACATAAAGATTAAAGTGAGTATCATCTTACTTATCCCAGCTCTAAGTTTAACCATCCTGTAATCTATCCCGACAATCTCTATTACAGAATTTATCTACTTTTCTACAAAAGCATACCTACACCTTTAAAACTGACCCACAGAACTTATTCTATTCTCCTCTCTAAAATTGTTGTATCTAATAATAGCCCTTCTTCATTTTGTACCTGAAATATAATATTCACCTCTGCTATTTCATCAGTTTCCATCATGGTACAAATTATACTAACTAATGTAAAACAAATTTGCTGAATTGACTAATTTCTAGAAGTGAAATTATTTGATAATTGTCAAACTCATAAATGACAACATCCGTAGGTATGTAAGTGCTAATAATGTATTTGGTGACATTTTGAATTTAACAAGTCATGAAGGGTAATATGAAGCTTTCATATTTTAGCATAGAAGTTTTATGTAATATCATTTTGAACCTTTGTAATAAATATCATTCATTATTCACAAAAATGCACCTTAAATTATACACATATCATTATAAATATTACTAACCTTATATTTAGAAGATGGTTCAATCAATATACCTTCTCTAAACCACTGAACTTCGGGAATTGGCATACCATGAACAGTACATCTCAAAGTAACATTTTCACCTGGTTTGCTGGCTACATCAGTGAGCAGTTCTGGGAAAGTTGGTGCAACCAAATCTGTACCAGAGCCGTCACTCATTTCACTCAGAGCTGAAAAATATATTGATTTTTATGATGTGAAGATCATTTTCTCATTAGTAATAAATATATATTAATGGAGGATTAACTTTTTCAATTGTCTTTAAGTGATAAAAGAAATTAGCAGACTACTCTGTGGAATAACATAAAACAAATCAAATTAAAAATAACTTTTAAATAATTATCTGAAGCTTTTGGTAGTTTCCATGTTTTGTAAATTTAATCTCAAACAGTCAATATAAATAATAACACTTTAAGATCTTCCATAGACAATATCTTATCAATTTATGTGTTGACAAAAAAAGAACTTTAGAATATATTAATTTAATTTAATAATAAGGTTGATATATTCTACATTTGTATTCCAATAGCAGTAATGATGATGCATGTAATAGTTTTATTGTGAAGGGGTCATAGAATGAAAGCTTATCAAAAGTAATTTTTATTTTCAAAACTAATTCTATTTTAATGTAAAGACTAATGAGGAACAAATCAAGAGTAAATACACCTTCAGTTTTAAAAAATATATCCAGCTATATGTATTTTCCACTAGAACATATTATTTTTAAATAGTAAATCTCATACTCTGGGGAATAATTTTCTGTATTAAACTTAGCAGTTCTTTTTAAATCAGCTCCAAAATCATTTTTGAAGAAAATTATGATATATATCAGGCTATACATAATATGTTGAAAAGTAGATAAGGGCTGATGTAAATAACAATACAGAAACAGTTACTGAATTATAGCTAATCATGATAAAAAGTGAAAATATTAAAACAGTTAATTATAGAGCATCTTAATTACCCACCATGTCTAAATGTTTCCATTAATGCTTAAAAAGGAAAGAATTTGTTTATATTAATTCTAGATTTATTGTTTTAAAGATATATTTTAATATTTTTCAAATATAACCTTAGCTCAAAGTTAATTTAAATATTAGATGAAAAATAGAAATTCAAAAAATTTAAATACCTTCAACAATTAGTTTGCAATGACTTTCAGCAACACCATGAGGATTACGTGCTACACATCTATATAGACCTGCATCTTCTAAATACACCTCTCTAATGACAAGAGTACATCTATCACCTTCAAATAATAACTGTATGTCCTTTGATTCTTTCACTGGCTTATCATTATGATACCAGATCACCTAAAATTAAATAGAAGAGATGTTAACATGATTCTTTAAAAGAATATTTCATTTAGAGATAGTTTGAACAGTTTCTGCTTTTAAATTTTGTGACATTTCCAAAACATTGTATCTATTTCCAGATAATACAATTAACATTTCATGACCATTGGGTAAATTACTATGAAATAAATAAACCAGATTATTTAGCACACTTTTGTAATTTGCAAAAATGTTAGAATCTAACATGAGACATACAACACTTATATTTTTTTGTTCTATACACCTTTGTAATCATAGGAACTTATTTAATTACTGTTAATTCAATAGTTACAAGGAACATTGGTGTGAATATTTAACATGTGCTTCTAATGTGCTAAAATTTTCTTATGCTACAAAGATAAAGTTAAATACTTTATTGTTAGGTCTTATGCAACTGGAAAGAAAACTTTATCATAGATTGTAAGAGTTAATGAAATAGAGCTTTCTCACCTCAGGTTCGGGATTTCCCACAATAATGCAGTCAAGCCGAACTCGGCTTCCTTCAATAACTTCAGCAGTTGCTTGAAGAAGCTGAGAGAAAAATGGTTTTACTGGTTCAACATCAGTTGATGACTGAGACATCTCCTCTCTGCAAATAAAAGTAGAGACAAATTAAGAATTAAAACAGTTAATTATCATACATAATGAAATATAATTTTTAGAAATATTTTAATTAAAACTTGCTTACACCATTAGCATATATTTATATATCATCATCATCATCGTTTAATGTCCGCTTTCCATGCTAGCATGGGTTGGACGATTTGACTGAGGACTGGTGAACCAGGTGGCTACACCAGGCTCCAATCTGATTTGGCAGAGTTTCTACAGCTGGATGCACTTCCTAACGCCAACCACTCTGAGAGTGTAGTGGGTGCTTTTACATGCCACCAGCACGAAGGCCAGTCAGGCGGTACTGGCAATGACCACACTCGAAATGGTGTCTTTTATGTGCCACCTGCACAGGAGCCAGTCCAGCGACACTGGTAACGATCTTATGCATATCTGTGTATATATGTGAGTGTATATACACATATACATTTATTAAATAGCAGATTGTTCTACAAACAAGAATCTACAGACCAAATAAATAGCTAGATACATCTTTTAAATAACCTAGGCCAGGGCTACATATCACTATCTCATATTTTACCTATCTTCAAAATGATTTTAACAGCAATGATCAAGGCCATATGGCAAGAACAATTTTTAAAATTGAGTGTATGGTGAAGAATTGAAAATATATATATGTACCCAGTACTGGAATATATTTGTTCAATGGTCAACTGGCATGATGAGCGAGCTTCACCCGCGGGGTTTTGAACCAATACAGAATAGGGACCAGAATCTTCTGGATAAGCTTCCATTATATCCAATATGGAAATATTATGTTCAGTTGAAATCTAAAAATAAAAATTAATATTTCCAATTAAATATTTTGAAAATAAATTTCAACAGTAAGAAATACTTCACAATAATTAATTATTGACGACTTTTTATTATTTTTGTTTTAGTTCATTTATGTTGTAACAAGGGACACACTAGCCATAGCTGATTGAGTAATTGACCTAACAACTAAACAATCAAGTAGTTAATTGATTAGATAGCTAGCCAATTGGCAAATAAAAGATAAAGAGGTGAAATAAAACCAGTGCTTGTGTTTATTATTGACCTTCCCAAGATACAAACAAAATTATCATTAAAAATTCATAGAAATTGTTCTCTTATGACAATTCTTTTTATTAGCCTTTAGATTTGAAACACTAAATTATGAAAATTAAATTATTCAGTTTTTAAGAAAATTGTTTATGGAAAAAAAAATAATGAAAAACAATATCAATAATTGAATATTGATTTAATTTATTTAATTAAATATTATTTATTAGTAGTTAAATCAGAATTCAGTATACCTTAAAAACATTGGAATTGATCATTTGTTCTGTTCCTCTAAACCATAGAACTTCAGGATTAGGAACTCCAGAGAAAACAATACGAAAGCTAATACTTTTGCCTTCAGTAATTGTTCGATTCATCAAAGGTTCGTGTATAATTGGTTTCTCCAAAGCTAAATTATAAATATAAGATAAAAACAGGTGAAAAATACTATTCTTTTAGAATACATACATAAAACACAAACACACACATAACACAAACAGAAATTTTTTAAAATGGTGTTTAAATTTTTCATATAAAACTAAAATTTATATAATTCCTATCTGGTAAAAAAATTTGGAGTAGACTAATTTTTATTAATTTCTATGCATTTGATTTTTTTATGTTAATTTATATCTTTTTATTATCTTATGTTTACCAGTTTGGATTGTGCTCATGCTAGAGCAATGCTTTGATAATCTTAAAAAAATATTTACAAATTCTTTCACAAAAACAAGTTTTAATTCAAACTAGATAGAACACAAATTAATATTTCTTACGTTTCACAGTCAAGCGAGCAGATGAAGAAGCTTCACCACCGGCATTATTGGCACGGCAAGTGTAGCGTGCACCTTCTTGCATTGTAACTTTACGGATTTTCAAACAACAGGTTCCATTTATTTTTGTAATGACGAAATCAGGAGAGTTGTCAATATTTTGGTCATCTTTGTACCATGAGATACTAGGTGTTGGCATACCAGTAATTTGACACTCAAAGGTAAATGGACTTCCTTCCAAAATGTCAGCTGATTTTAAATTCTTTATGATATCTGGTGGAATTATCTGTTGATGTGTTTCTGAAAAGTAAAAAATCAACCATGAAGAAAATATACATATATTCTATGAATAACTAATGTTGATAATCACACTAAATATCTAAATACATGAAATACATCGCTTTTAATAAAGTTATTTTATAAACAGTTTAAGTCTGTATATATTTAAAGCTTTTGTTACTATATTTCTGCTGAAATAAACTGCCTTTGTATCAATTAATTTGAAAATAATTTAAAACTTAGCAAATTAACTTTGTCCTTATTAAAGTGGTGTTTGGAATATAAATTAACAAGACATTTTAATGATAGATTAATTTAGATCATTATATAAAAGAAAATTTGTATCACTGAAGTTGTATGGGGTGGGGGTCTTGGGTGGCTTGGTATCAAAAGAGTTAAGTATGAAAAATGTATTAGTTTTGTGATATATATATTTATTAAAAGCGATGTATTTTGATGGATTCCCTAGATCCTATAAACAATTAACCCCAAGATTTCTGTACAAATAATTAATATTGAAAAACTGGTATAATTCTTTTGAAGACTAAATAAAATAATAATAAAACTGTCTACACAGACTCTTGCACTCCAAGTAAAGTAGAAAAACCCTACTGAAACAGATGTTTTTTTTATGCATTTTACTAGTTGGGTTTGAGGAAGGAGTAGTGCTCATGGGCTTCAAAAGCATTCCTAGACTAGTGACAATGATGTAATTAATGTTCCTATTGAATCTCTGTAAGTTAAAACTTGTGGTAAAACATGAGCAAAGAGGGAATTCTAGAGGACTGTTTATCTGAGAAGAAAGGAGTTGACATAGTGATTAGTGTAGGGCCTAAGGTGATTATACACAATAAAGATGATGATAGAACACATGAATGGAGTGGGAATGTCAAAGTGGAAATAGTCCAAACCCAGCCAGCTCTGAGAAGCAGTAGCAATTATAGTTGCAGGATAAAAGGAAAAGAAAGTACAGTGTATATGTGTGCCTGAGGTTGGACCATATCTGTGAGTGGCTTTATGCCAATCAATTGGATGGCTCTTTTTTGGAATTGGTTTAAAATATCCTAAAGCGCAGCTACAGCACTGTTCCAGACACAAGAACAATACCCTATTGAGGGGTCTCAACAACAACAGCTATAATAACCAAATAATTTCAACAAATTAAAAATAAAATATTTACCTTTAACATTTAGATGAGCTGAAGATTCAGCTGTTCCAGCCTGGTTTGTCACACGACAAGTGTAACGAGCAGTATCTTCAGAAAATGTTTCTTCAATAGTTAAAGTAGCTACACCGTTCTCAAAACGTGTTTCATAATCAGGACTTGTTAAAGGAAGGTTGTCTTTGAACCATTTAACCTCTGGAATTTCATCACTTTCGATGTGACATTCAAAAATAAACCTGGAAATGACAACAAAAATGTAATAAGTCAATTTTGATTGTGTGAAAATCAATTTTGCACTGTTAATTTTTCAAATTTTTGTCAGTTAAATATTATCACAACTGATGTAGTATGTTATTCAAAGGCTACAACAGTGAGAAATGAATATAAATTTTGAAACGTTGACAGCAATGAAAATGTTAGTGTGTTACTTATTATTTTATTTATCCATTCCAATATAACAGATTCCAAATAATTCCTCACTGTAGTATTCTGACAAAGGGATTTTGGTCCCAAAATATTAGAATATAATTTTAGATATTAAATTGGCATTAAGAGGAGCATCCAACCATAGACACCATGCCAAAGCAGACAGAAGAGCTTGACGCAGTTCCCTGGCTCACCAGCTTTTGTCAAACTATCCAGCCCATGCCAGCATGGAAAACAGGTTAAATGGTGGTAATGATACTACATCACATGCTGCTAAGCTTAAGATTTGTCTGAATCAAATTTCAACTATCTCTAATTTTACCAATGTGAATGGAAGCACATCTAAAACTTAAGCTTTTATTATTACAAATTTTCAGTATTTAGAAATAAAGATTGCAACTAAAATAGAAAAAAAATATATGAAATAAACTCACTTAGTTCCTTCCAGGACTTCTGCATTTTTAAGATGTTGAGTAATGCGAGGAGGCTTCAACACAACTGCCTGTTCATTGACAGGGATATCTATCTGCATTGGGATATGTTCCTCAACACCTGAAGCCTTTAAAAAAGAAAGGAGTATTTTTTAATGAAATATTCATTAAGCAATTCTAATTATAGCTCATAGTTTAAATCAATTCTTTTAAATCAGTTAATTATTTTACAGAATAAAAAGTAATTTCTATTTTCAAAGTAACACAAATATTAAATGTAAATTCAAAATTAATCAAAAACTTACCTCATTACCCTCCAGTTTCACTTTCAAAGCTGACAATTCATTATCAGCTTGTTGGAAAGACTGAAGAAGATCTTGATAAGAAACTACAACATGGCGAACCTTGTTGGCGCCTTGATCACCTGAAATGAACAAATTTAAGATATTTTAATTAGTTATATTATTTGTCTTCAGTCTTAGTTTTATACAACTAATAAATAATCACTTGAATTAAATCAAGTTTTTATGGAACTAAGAACTTGTAAGATGTTTGGAAAATAAATAAAGAATGAAATGAACTACAGAAATAACTCATGAGCTCTGAGCACAATTCATCAGAACAAATATTTTGAAGTAGTCTATCCTATCTTGTAACAACTTTGCCAGTTTGCCACTTTATTTGATAACAATATATATTTGCAGAGTAATTATAAAGGTAACTCTATTATAAAGATATTGTTCTTTATGTGTTATATTAAAAATAAAAACTTTCAGTTTCTGCTATTTGTGTTGGAAGCTAAAACTTTGCTTACCGTAAAGTTCATGTGACAGTTCAGAGATTTTGTTGACTTTCTGTTCTATTATTGGTTTTTCATTTTCAACAAACTTTTGTAACTTTATAATCAATGTGGTTGCATCTGATGGCTGACGACATTCAGTAGCTTGACGCCCAATGTTGATCAGCATTTGATTACCTTCTCTGACCCATTGCTCAGTCTAAAAAAATTAAACAATGAGAAAAATTTATAAGTTTAAAAAAAACAAAAACAACATATATTTTTAATAAAATAACATTATTATTGTATACAATCTTCAGAATTCTTCACTACTAGTCTTGTTCAAATTGTATTCTTTTATTGACACAGACGAGGCAGTGTGGTTATGAAGTCCATTTCCCAATCATGTGGTTTCAGGTTCAGTTCCACTGCATAGTACTTTCGACAACCATAGTTTTGTAAGTAAATTTAGAAGGCAGAAACTGAAAGAAGCATGCACACACACACACACACATATATACACACATACACATAATGTTATGAATGGTGTTGTTGGTATGATGGTCCTGCTCATGTTACAGCTTTAAAAATATGGTATGTGTAAGACAGGAAAGACATCTGGCTGTAAAAAGCAGGAAAGACATCTGGCTGTAAAAAGACAGGAAATAAGACAGGAAAGACATCTAGCTGTAAAAAGCAATGCCTGCCCACCACTCTGACTAGTACTTTATCAAACTCCAGAAGGATGAAAAGTAAACTTGACCATAGTGAGATATGAACTCAAAACTCAAGGCACCAAAATATATATACCATAAAGTATTTCATCAGATGTTCCAATAACTCTGTAAATTTGCCAATTCTCACTATATTCTTTGAAGTTTTCTTTACAATCATGTTTCTAATTAGAAGAAAATACTAAAATATACAAACCTCTTCTATCATTTGGAAGTACATCACAGAAATATCCAAAAGAGAGCGGTAATCTGTCACACTGGTGTGGAATGTACTCCATTTCTTCTTTAAGACATCAATTTCTTGATGTATATGTACAGAATCATAATGTTTGTCTTGTACCATTAGTTCAGCAGTACTAATGAAACTGTTTATCTTCTTTTCAATAAGCTGTAGTAAAAGAAAAAAAAAAGAATTAGATTAATGACTATGGAATTATTCTGATAATGTTTTAAAAACAGTAAACATTACAGAAATACGTTTGATCCTCAACAAATTTTGTTATTCTGTAACCAATAGGTATAAAGCTATGTTCTATCTTGGTTGTCAATTTGGTACAGTGATATTTGTGAAGTAGCTCAAATAAAATTATATATCTAAATCTCTCATGAAATACACATACCAATACCAATATCACTAATTATTAAACCACTAGTTCTAATGTGGAGGTATTTTCTAAAACTTAGTTTTTAACCCCTTAGCATTCAGATTACTCAGTCAAATGTAATGCTTATCTATTCACATTGCTTTGAATTAATCATGTTTTATCTTGTAGTTTCAATAATGTAATTTATTTTTAGATTCACATTGTAGGGTAAGTGTGAAAGGCATGATCTTGTCAGTTTGAATAAAAAACAGGTAGATTATTTGGGCCTGATATGGCCACTTTGAAATACTAAGGGGTTAATCTTTACTTTTTTTCTAACAATAATCTCAAATCAAGTTGTTTGTTTACAATATAACCAATTACATGCTTATGCCTTGGCTTTTAGTATGTAGTTATACGCTTCCATTTCAAATAATTAGAATGTATTATTTGAGATGGAGAAACGTACCCTTCACATACAGTTTAAAGTAGTGCTACCATTTAAATGATTAATAATTCACTCATTCATTTATGCTCAATGCCATAGACCTTTGCATTTAAACTAAGTAGCAGCTAGTTTAGAAGATCAGAACTACTACAGAGAAAAAACTCTTTCTTTTTATTATTTCTATTGCAAATACAATATGAAGATTTATTTCATTTTAGTTTCCCTTAGTTCTGTGGTCAAAATCACTAAGTAGATGAGCATTCATATGCTTGTCATAAGTAATTTGGAAAATAATAACACAAGCATACAAAATTAGACTGAATTTAAAAACAAGAAAAAATTTGAAACCAACCTCAACAGTCATTTCAAACTGTTTAAAAGCTTGTGATGTCATCCTTGCAGCAGGCAAATTATTGCCATAATTACCACGCCTGGCCTGCAGGTGGTGGTGGAGTTCATCTATTTCGGAATGAATCTGAAAAATTTAATGAAAAGAAAAAAAATCACATGAAAATGGGAACAAAACTTAAAGAACATAAAAGAAAGAAAACTAACTTCTTCCTGCCACATGTTTCCAAACTTAAAACAAATTCAATTTCAATTTCAAGCATCCTATAAATTTTATGAATTTTTCAAAAGAAATCTTTTCGGAAAATATATACCTGTCTGAGATCAAAATTGAACTGACAAATTTGAAGGTTTTGTGCTAGACGTCGATCTTGTTCTTCCCATGTCTGGTTCCAGCGACGTTTATAATTTTCAGAAATTTCCATAATACGTTTAATTTCAGCCTGAGTAGCAGCATCAGCACCCTACAAATAAGCAAGTATTTGTATATTAATTTCAAATAGATTAATGAATTACAAAATATATCATGGCAATAATTATCAAAAATATTTCAGGCTAATTTATTTGCAAAATTAAACATTTTAATTACCTGCTGTCTAACTCGGACAACTATTTTTTCGCCTTCATCGGCAGTATGAGTAAGTAATTGATTTACTTCACTTTTCTTAACTTTGTGCTCTTCCAGCATCCTTTCGGCTTGGTTAAGGTCAGATGGCAGTTCAGTAGTTGAGAACTCTTGTTCAGTTTTGTTTATGAGTTCATCAAGCTGAAAGTTAGAATTAATATTTATTTAAAAAACATAATTCAAAACAACTAAAAATGATAATGTTTATTTTTCTACAGAGCTCTCAAAGAACAAAAGTAATTTAAAATTGACATGAGTCCTTTATTGTTTAAAACAAATAACTGACATAAAACATCAACATATGAAAAATCTTATATGTACAGTAAAATATACCATATCATCATACATACATATATTTTTTCAATGCTGCTTTGTATGAGTCTATTTAATTCATTCCAGCTTGGCCAAGCTTTACTCTTGCCAGCAAATTTACTTTTTGCTGTTCTTATATATTAGAACTATCATTCTGAGAGGGCTGTGAAAGATGAATTTGGTATTTAATACGTAACAATGCAGAAATGCATATGTCCCACAATTTGATGATGTCATTCATAGCCCAATGTTTATTTTACAAATATTGTGTGTGAGGAGAAATTTTTCCTGTCTATTTCAACAGGGAAAGGTCTTCCCATATTCAAGTATGCACAAGTGTGTTAAATATCACTGCACAGGCTTATATATATATATATGCATACACTACTACTACTTCCACTATTATTATTATTATTTATTTTTTGCATGCTATCAAAGTGACACTGGGGTAAAATATATGAAGTCCAGTACACCCATCATGACTACCTGTCTGATAAGGGTACACCAAGCACATGCATCATAACCATTTGTGTGCAACATGGTGATCTCATATCAATTATTATTATCATTATTATTATTATTATTATTATTATTATTATTATTATCATCTTTATTATTATAAAAGGAATGATGTAACTCCTCGCAAAGGTAAATAGACAATACGAAGAGCGTGATGCAATTGCAATAGATATTTTATTGGTTGAACGATATTTTGACAGCTAGCGTGTCTTTGTAGAGTACAAAATGAAAATTAAAACACAGAAATTCAAATTCAAAAAATTTGAACAAGGGCAACCAATGTTCCCACGTTGATGGAATGAGATCATCAGTCTTCAATTTTCAAGTCTACAACTAGCAAAAAGAAAAAGAAAGAAAAAGAGGAAAAAAAAGAAAAGAAAAATGAAAAAGAAAAAGAATATTTAACTATACAGTTTTGTACAAATATGATGAAATTACCGTCATTTTATTCACTCCTTCAGGGCATGATGTTAATAACTCACAAACATATTTCTCCTCATGCATTTTGAGGACTGAAAGTGAAGCAGATTCTGAATATTTTCTGAGAATATACATTTTCAAGTCCTTTTTGATATTGCAGTTGTTTAATGTAAAATGTTTGGCAAGTTCTGTCGAGCTACTGTTATTGTGCCTGATGTCATATCTGTGCCCATTAAACCTTTTGTTTAATTGTTCTGTTGTACAACCAACGTAAATCAAGTTGTGTTCGGTGCATTCTGCTGCATACACCAAATGGGAATCTCTATACATCCCACTTTCCGTGTAAATCAAAGCATTTCTGTTGTGATTCCTGATAGAATTGACTTGACTCATGTTGCCCATTGAACAGGGCTTACCTTTCTTGTGGCTGTTTTTGAGTCGCAAGAGAGGTAAGCCCTGTTCAATGGGCAACATGAGTCAAGTCAATTCCATCAGGAATCACAACATAAATGTTATGATTTACACGGAAAGTGGGATGTATAGAAATTCCCATTTGGTGTATGCAGTAGAATGCACCGAACACAACTTGATTTACGTTGGTTGTACAACAAAACAATTAAACAAAAGATTCATTGCACACAGATATGACATCAGGCACAATAACAGTAGTTCAACAGAACTTTCCAAACATTTTACATCAAATGGCCACAATATTGAAAAAGACTTGAAAGTGTATATTCTCAGAAAATATTCAAAATCTGCTTCGCTTCCAGTCCTCAAAATGAATGAGAAGAAATATGTTTTTGAGTTATTAACATCACGCCCTGAAGGGGTGAATAAAATGACAGGGGAATTTCATCATATTTTCACAA
>NC_068982.1:129040676-129048914 GCF_001194135.2 Octopus bimaculoides
TAAACCTTGGGAGAGGCATTATGCGGGTAATAAACACACACACTGGTTCAGTCCTTTATTAATTTACATAGTTTTTTGTTAAATTATTTCATTGCACTCTTGCAATCTCTTCAGTAACTTGTCTCTCCACTTCCATTTATTATTATTATTATTATTATTATTATTATTAAATATTTGCTATTAAATCTAAGGACTTTTCCAAAAATTGCTGATGTATCATTAAAAAAAAAACTTACAAAAATATATTCAATGCTGATTACATTTGATTTATTTTTTTAAATAAATTTGATAAAAAATTTTTATAAATCTAAAAAAAATTATATATCCCATTCTAAATACTGATTGTTTTACTTTTTTTTTTAAATATTAAAAGAAATGTTTTTAATTGTTTTCTTACCTGATTAAGGGATCCAAAGAACTGTATGGTCATTTTTAGTAAGAAATGGTATTCAGTAACTCTAGCCTGGAAGCGTTGGTGCACCTTGACCAATTCATTTACAATTTGGTCCTTCTGCCCTTTTGTGTCTCCTTTTGAAGACAACGTTTCAGCTGTGTTTATATGTTCTTTTATTTTCTCTTCAGCTTCCTACAATAAAATATTGTCATCATTTTATCCATATGTTTAATCAAAAAGTAAATTAAACATCAACAGATGGAACTGATATTAGAGGCATTACTACAAGTCATACATGGAGATATTGCATTGAGACATGTATTCTTACCCAACACATATGCAAAAGAATAGATAAAGGTTGTAAGTGAATATATATAATTATTACTAATAAACCAGTCACTAAAAATTTTATTGCCAAATTTTTCTAATATATTATATATGGGTTGTAAGTGAATATCTCCAGTTATTACACTTTTATAGCCTAATTTAATAATAAGGTAACATTAAATTATTCATTACCTTTAATATCGGTTCATAGTCTTCTAATTTCTTTTGTAACTGTTCAGCTGTCTGTTTGTTTTCACTCACTTGACCAGATATATGGGGCATAAACAGTTCTTTTTCAATGTTTGTAATTGAAGTTATAGTCTAAAATACAAAAAGAAACAATAGTTAAACAACTTAAAACTAATAACATACATTCACTGATAGCAAATTATGTTAAGAAAAATATTTATTAAAAAATTCCTTTTCTCTTTGAGCAAATTTAGTTTAATATTCTATATTTAAAAAGAACATGTATGCTATTTGATGGCATATAAGACACCTTTTGTCCCAAAGGATGTCTCAAAAAATTGTCTAAGATCTTGCATGCAAAGTTGAGCCTCCTATAAATTTATTTTGTTCCTGGCAATCACTTTTACCAAAATATGCACTAATGAAATTGGGGTGTGCATTTTTTATGCCATCAAATACGGTAATTTAATATGACATAATTGCTTAAAATTAATCTATAACGCTTTTTTTTATATATGAAAAGAAATAAGATCTGTTTACCTTTCTAACTTCTTGGATAAATTGATGCCATTGAACTTTAAATTGTTGACTGGAAGAGACACGTTGCTGCCATATCTCCCATTGTTCAGTAAGGGTAGTTATATGGCTGCGATATTCAGTTAGTATTTTTTGTACCAAGGTTACTGATTGGGCAACATCTAAGTTTGAGTCTTCAGTAACCTGCAAAAAAAAAATTCATGTTTTAAGGGAGTAAAATAACTTATAATATTTAATATATTTTAAGATACTGTAAAATTTAGAACAACATTTTTAAGCCAGAGTCCTTTTATGATCTATTAATGGATTAATATTATGTCCAGAGCCATCTTAGCAGCATCATGATGTGCCACCCCACTGGCAAATCAATGTACTAAGTCCTATATTTATGGACAGCAAGCCACAGCATACATAGATCAGAATTGTACTCCCAAACCTGTGTGGCACCCAAACAATTGCCTAGTCTGCCCATGCCTTAAGACAGCAGTGGACAAATCCTGAATTTATACCTATCTTTAACACTTAACTTTCCATAGGCCTATGAGGGAAAGTTTATGTGGTCATCTGATCTAGAAACAGCAGCCAAATTCTTCCCCACCTAATTACACCCTTCTTTTGGGTATGGAGGAATGAAGGATACATTAGATAATCATCATTGTTTTAATGTTCACTTTTTCATGATTGCATGGGACGGACAGAATTTCTTGAAGTAAACTTTTTATGGTTGAACACTCTTCTTGTCACCAACACTCATCTGTTTTCAAACAGGATAATATTTCCCCATGGCTGGACATGATTTCAAGGATCATTGGAAGCAAGCAACACTGCTTCTATAATGGTAATGCTGGTTTACAACTGCTTTTGTAATATCAAGACAAAACCACACAAATACAATGAGCTTCTTTCAGTTTCAGTTAACCAAATCCATTCACAATGCTTTGATTGGCTCAAAGTAGAAGGCACTTGGCCATAGTACTGTGTAGTGAGACTGAGCAGGAAATCATGTGATTCAAAAATCAACTCCTTAACCACACAGCCATGCCTGCACCTAAAATATTATTAAAATATTCATGTATAAGTAAATAAAACTTGATGCGGATTTTGAGATTATATAAGTTGTTATTGTTGTACTTTTTTAGCCACAGGTCAGCCCTGATTGAGCAGAAGTGATGATCCTTTTATCATAATTTTTTGAGATAATGAACTACATTACCAAATAGTTTTTTTGTTTATAATTCTTCCTTTTTTTTTAGATAAGTGACAGTAATATAAAAAAGATTTTATTGTAATTTTAGTAGGTTTCTAAGCCTACATAGAGAATCACACACTGTGTTATGTAGATGTGAGTCCCATCTGGTACTGACGTTTTTCTTTGTTCTTCATTTTATATATTCACAGTTTTTTTTAAAAAGGAATAAAAGGTTACTAGAAAATTAATTGAATCATATAAAAAGTGAAAATTTACCTGGGAAGTTTTTTGTAGGAATCCACTTCCTTTTTCTTGCAAGTCATTGTGGATTTTAATAGTTTGTGACCACATTTCCTGCAAGTTTTTCACCGCATCTTCTGTAATATCTTGTAAGTCTTCTGTTTCTGATTTTAATATGTTTTCAAAGATTCCAGAAGAAGCGGCAAGCTGTATGATAGAATTAAAATAAATGTCCTCTTAATTTGATCTATTAAACTGAATATATGATTATATAATGTATCTTTTTTAAATTATAATCTGTTGAGGTTTTACATAAAAATGTAAATAATAATGATAACAGTGAAATAAATAAGAACAAACATACTTAATAAACAGAGAGTAAATATTGTTTTGCTATCATCAATATATTGTGGATACACAATGAAGTAAAGTAGTGCTTCTTTTTCTCTTTTACTATCTGGCTATTTCAAGTTATCCTATCTTATCTAGTCATCTAAATCTCTTTTTCTCTGCTTTTACTTTCTTATTTTCCTTCTCTACATTTTTTACTTTCTCTCTCATTCACTTTATACCTTCACAGATGTAATTTTTCATATGACAGAAACTGTAATAAGGTAGAAAAGGTTCTTAGCTTTGGAAAGAATTTGCTGCATAACTTATCTAGTTCTGTGTCAAAATGGTTTGAGGAAGGAAAAGCATCATGATGCAATATACAATAACCTTAAATTAGAACTGACTTGATATGGTTTTGATCTTTTTTCTGTTTATATTCTAATATAATAATTAAAATAAATCTGACACTTTAATACATGAATCAGCATTTATCACTATTGTAATGAGAGAGAGTGAGAGAGAAAGATGATTCTAGCAGAACTATTAGAGCATAGGAAAAAATGTCTTTTGTTCTAGCTCTTTACATTCTGAGTTCAAATCTTGCCAGGGTGAACTTTGTTTTTTTTATCTCTCCAGGATCAATAATATAAAGTACCAGCCACATACTGAGGTTGATGATATTAACTGTACTCAGTATTGCCAGCCTTGTGCCTAAATTAGTAACGATTAACTACAATAAAGAGATTTAATAGCAAAGATAATTGTTTAATCATTAAATTGCACATTTACAAAGACTAAGACTCTCATTGAATTTTTTTTTTTTTTTTTTCAGAAATTTAAGCTAATACTTACATTTTGTATGATCTTATGAAATGAAACAAAGATGAGGGACAATTCAATGCGAAGACTGATGATGTGTTGGATTTTCAACCACTGTTGATACAATGCCTCATACATTTCCTTTGCTGCTTTACCCTCTTGGTCCCCTGACTGAACCAAAGCGTCAGTAGCATCAGATAAGGCCTGCATGTCAGTAGCCTTGCCCTAAAATACAAAGCAAAAATGTTTTGTTTTAAATGAAGTCTATGAACATTTATCAATGAAGTAAATTAAAATACTTTCAAATTTTACAAACAACTTGTAAACAGAGAAAAATTTTGAAACCTTGAAAATTTTTGAAAATAATCAATTACAAACTTTTAAAACACTATACTCAAGCAAAAAAAAATAAAAACATTATTTTCAGCACTGATTTAATTTCTACAAATATAAATGTAGGAAGGTTTGAAAAAATATTAGAAACTGAGCAGTCAGGTTTATTTTTTATGTTTGTGGTTTGTTTTATGCATAACTTTTATAGAAAATGCCTTTAAAACACTTCACTAAAACATAAATAAATGCTCTTTCTTTTTCTTTTTATGATTTAGATGAGAAATATCTGTAATACTTCCTTTAGAAGCAAATGGTACTGTAACACTGCAAGGTTAGGGAGAAAGATTAACAGAAATGTTCAGAGTAAACATCTACAGATTTCAACACAATCAGAGAAATGAGAAAAGAAGAGATGCATGAGACAAGTGAATCTGTGAAGGTTGTTATACAATCAGTAAGTTCACAAGAACAAAGTCATTTTGATGTAACCATAGCAAATTCAGATGTGAAAGATTTCAGCAGTAGAAAAGGCCTGAAGCTGGTGAATGGAGATTTATTTACCAAGCAGGCAATTTTTTAAATGATCTAGAATAAACAGCCCTACACTTTGGACAATGTTCTGTAATACACAGAACTTGTGTCAGAGAGACTAACCATGGCTGAAATATTTTCTGGTCCTGAAAAGAACCAGAAATTCACAAGGAACAAGAAAGTGCATCTGTAGCTAGAAAATATTAGAGAGCTTGCAGATTTTATTAATGAGAGATTGCACCACATTTGATAATGGTGAATGAGTTCCTGTAGGTATTGCAGGCTGTCTGTTTTACTTATACAGTGCAATGTAGTTGCTTATATAACACTTAGGGATTATTAGATTGAAGGCTTAAATTATATTTTCTGGATTACAGAATAACCAATATAAAATCCACAAACTAGCAAATATGAAATACTAGGATTTATGAAGCAGGGGTTATTCCTATGTGAAATGTGATGCAGGAATCAGGCAATACTATGATATCTACATAATGAAATGAATAGTAATAGAGGTAGGTTTTTAAAAGAAATATAAATTCTTTCCTAAACTGTATTATCTTTTCAATTATAACACCTTGCCCCCACAAAAATATTTAAAACATCTTTTAAAATTATCTTACCCTGACATCTTCATTTAATTGTTGATGGATTTCTAAGAAATCCTTTGCATTTGCAAGGCTTGAACCCAAATCCTTATGCCGACTGAGAGTAGCCAGGCCTATCTGTGTTAACCAAGCATGTAACTGCAACAAATATATTTAAAACATATAAAAAAACAAATATAAAATATATACATATAGAATTACAAATAAACAAAGTGTATAATATGAATCTAATTTTTATCAATCAAAATCTTAACTTCTATCAATAGCAAAAGAAATAATATTAACTCAAAGTCTTAAGACATATGACACAGGGTGATTTCTCTTTCACAAATACTCTTTTATAAGATATCAATAGGGACACTTGTGTAGAGACAATCATAGTGTATAAAACTATGAACAATCTACCACCAGAAACCCTTTATGCATTAATGTAGATTTCATCTTGATCAGCAATGGGCTACCACATATTTGTAAAGACAGGCTTTTGAAGATCCATACAAAAGCTGCTACAAAAACTTTTACCACCATTAATCATGAGACAGGAAGAATCAGTGGGACATGAGAAAGTGCTAAATCCCTTCTCGGCAATGCTTTAGATAAGATAGGAAAATATTAGCCACAGCCACATTCAATGTTGCCCTTTTGAACAGCCAGAAAAAATAACTGTCAATTTGTCTACCGAGCATTTGTAGGATATGCATTGCTCTATAATGTGTGGAGAGATGACAGGGAGTGGGGAAAACAGATAATCTACTTGAAACAGATTTGCTTCCTATCAGGCTATTTTCTCCCTTTTCTTTGTTTCCATTTTAGTCTTTGATAACCAAACAAAATTGACAACAAAGTTTTACAAAATATGTGGTTATAGATAAAAGCCTTGAGAATTGTAAAAGCTCATTAGGTCAAGTTAAGTAAGTGTTCATACTGCCCTTTAAGACTAATACTAACATTACTAACATTGATAACTTCAAGTAGCAGAGGTTGAGCATTACTAGAGAGACATGTAATTATCATACAGTGATTCTCAACAGATTTCATTATTATCAACAAGCAGTTCAACAAGTAGTCAAGTAAAGAAAAGGGACTAAACAGACATAACACCAGAAATATTGTAGAAATGAATCCAAAGACAGACTACAGTGATGCTAGCAAAACAGAATGATATGATTTCTATCAAATTTATATCTGCTAACCAGTCAGAAATATTTAGAAGAAAAAAATGTAAAAGTAACAATGATCTCAAGTAATAAGAATAAACCTAAAATGTTTAAATGAAGCAAAGTTGCTCACGTTTTTGTATTGTTCTTGGAACTTCAGATAGGCTTGATTCTTCTCCCAGGCTTCGGCCTGTTGAGCCTTACAGTTTGATTCAACTCGAGCACAACATTCTTGCAGTTCAGCATACTGAAATTTTTAAACAAACCCAAGAAAATGAAAATTATTTTTCCAATGTCATTTTAATCATTTTTTTTTTTTTTCTTTTCATATTTCTATTTTTTAATTAAAATACTCCATGAAATGCTTTTTACATTATCTCTGAACTTGTCAGTTACATTAATACTAAAAGTTATTTTATATTTAGTTTCAATAACTAGATACTTTTTAGATATTTAATTAGATACCAGCCTGTAGGTTGTGACTACCGCTGGAGGCATTGCTGTCAAACAAATATTTAAAAAATTGTTTCAATTTTTTAATTTAAAAATGAATCCTTTTGCAAATGGAAATTTAAATTAAATATAAAATATTTAAATATTGTCAAGAGTAAAACGATGAAAATTTACCTTTTGTCTAACTCCATTAGCCCCAGAATCGTCCCTACTGACCCTCTCAAGTAGGATACGACCCTCGTGAAGGGCTGCAGTGGATACTTCCACAATGGTGTTAAATAATTTGGTATGCTCTTCTGCAAGAGCTGTGCTATTCCTTGGTAAGTCCATGGTGTTAAGTTGGACTTCAATTTGCCCCAGCTTTGTTAGAGCCTGTCATAAATAAGAAGAAAAATATAACAAAATTGAAGCGAAAAATAATGTAAATTTAAACAAATTATAAATTTGTAACTTAGTGAAGAATTACCATATCAAGAAAAAATAATGCGATTTGTTTAATGTTTAACTCTTTTGATCATTAAGACCAACTCTGGTTCTATGACAAATTCCTATTTTAAATGGATCTAAATTAAAACCTTCCATCAAAATTTTACATAAGCTTATATCACTTTAATACTTTCAAAGTTGCTAATGTTTTATTTGTTATTTTTAATCTTATTAAAAGCACCATATATATATATATATATATAT
The DNA here is from genome assembly GCF_001194135.2 of Octopus bimaculoides. Taxonomy (NCBI): domain Eukaryota; kingdom Metazoa; phylum Mollusca; class Cephalopoda; order Octopoda; family Octopodidae; genus Octopus; species Octopus bimaculoides. Next base: position 129,048,477 of record NC_068982.1, read on the forward strand.
ATATATATATATATATATAACCCATGCTAGCATGGAAAGCGGACGTTAAACGATGATGATGATATATATATATATATACACATAACAACACACACACATACATATATCATGTAAAAAGCATCATCTAAACGTGGTTGAAGCTAGTGCTACCTGACTGGCTCCCTTGCTGGTGGAATGTAAAAAGCTCCCACTACACTCTCAGAGTGGTTTGCATTAGGAAGGGCATCCAGCAGTAGAAACCTTGCCAGATCAGACTGGAACCTGGTGCAGCCCACTGGCTTGCCAGTCCCCAGTCAAACCGTCCAACCCATGCTAGCATGAAAAATGGACATTAAACGATGATGATGATATATATATATATATATATATATGTATATATATATATATATATATATATATACACACATACACACACACAAATAAAACATTTGGGCATAC
>NC_068982.1:129049574-129056549 GCF_001194135.2 Octopus bimaculoides
AGAGAGAGAGAGAGAGAGAGAGAGAGGGAGAGAGAGAGGGAGAGAGAGAGAGGGAGAGAGAGAGAGAGAATGAGAGAGAGAACAAAGCCTTAGGTTCATTGCCACCTTCTTTTTCTTTTTCACTTATCTTTCTTTTGAACAGTTTTCAAAACAGATGATGTATTATAAATTTTAAAATGTTGTTTAATGAGAGAAGAGAGAAGCATCAGATGATGAGTATATTTCTAAGTATTTTTTAATATCAGAACAAAATTCCCAGTATTCTGAGATGACTTACTCCATTAACTTGTAACTAATTAGATTATGATCAACATTCCAAAAGATGTTGCAATCAACCAAGAAGCCAACCAGCAGAATATTAAGGAAATTGGTAGTTAAGTAGCTCCTTAATGAGTTAACACTATGTGTGTTAATGTTACTTTCTTAATGGTGTTAATATTTGAATGAACTTTGCAATCAAGCTTTGATTGAATCTGTACTTAAAAGGGTTAAATCACAGAATATATTTTTTTCTACTCTAGGCACAAGGCCCAAAAATTTTGGGGGAGGGGGCCAGTCGATTAGATCAATCCCAGTATGCAACTGGTACTTAATTTATCGACTCCGAAAGGATGAAAGGCAAAGTCAACCTCGGCGGAATTTGAATTGAGAACATAATGATAGACAAAATACTGTTAAGCATTTCACCCAGTGTGCTAACGTTTCTGCCAGAATATATTTAAGTAACAAACTTGAAATCTAAATTTAATCATTTTTAAATATGACTTTTACATATGATCCTTGTCATAAGTTTACATGTAATTAAAGATAAAACCTATTGGTAATCATACTTTTGTCAGGGATATTAGAGATGAAAGATGTGAAAACAAGATCACAGCTTCAGTTCATTGAGAACTTGTTACATACAGCTAACTGTAGATCATTCAACTCAAGTTATTTAAAGGAAAACTATAGGAAATAAAAGAAAAATCTAGAGGGACCTGGTGAAAGAAGGGTTAAGAAAATACTCTATTGATACATAGGTTACATTTGTCAAAGCCTATTATAAATATCATGTTCTTAACCAAATCAACTTATGTTCATTGCATAAGTTATGACTTAACTATATCACAGTTGGACAGCAACTGAAATAGCAAGAAGCAATTCATGCTATGACAAAAGAAATTAATAATTTCTTTCAATGGCCACCAGGGCCAAAACAAGACAAAGTATCAACTAAATTCAGATAATAATCTAAAGTATTTTAGCATGTAAAAAGAGGAAATTTTTTTAAATATTTAACAAAATTAGTTATGAAGATTTTACATACTATTCCTTCTTGTTCATATTTGTGGTAGGTATCAATTTCAGTTTGGGTTGTTTCGGATGAAACTCCCAGATCAGTTCTTTGTAAGTATACTTCGCCAACCATGCGGTACCATTCCAATATCTTAAAAGAAAAAACAGAGAAAAATCCAAGATCAAACATAATAATCTGAATAAAAAGGAAAATTAATATACAGTATCTTTATTTTCATAACTTAACACATTTCATCTTCCTTTTTCTCTTATAAATATTTTAGAAAGCACTTCACATTATTTTCGCATTTATTTTCTGCTTATTAAGCTTTAAAGCTATTTGTTGTTGCCTTCATTTTTCTGTACATTTTCTCCTTTCACTCTATTCATTATGTTCTGTGTTCAAATGTCATGCTAAAATTTGTAACAGACTGTTTTTGATAACTTAGAAACCGTCTATAACTTCAGAATGTTTGTAGCACTTTTTCACCAATTCTAACAATATGGCAATATGAAAGTTAAAACTTGATGTTTAATCTTTAGTTTTCAGATTAATCTCTAAATTGTAATGCTTATTTATTTGTACTGTTTTGAATTAATCATGCATTATCTCTTAGTTTCAAGACTTCTATGATGTAATAGTTTATTTTCAAAATGACATTGTAGGGTAGGTATGAGAGGTCAGATCTGATCAGTTTGAACACAAAACAGGTAGAATATTTGGGCTGGATAAGAGGCCAGTTTAAATGTCAAAGGATTAATTCAATCATATTTTTAAAAAGTGGTTTAAGTTATCAATATTACCACAAATTCAAAACTTTTAATATTTAATCAAAATATTCTAATTTCATTTATGAGTTTAAAATATTTACCTTGTTGACTTCTTGGTCAAGTTTGCATAGTTGTAGGCATTGTTCAAGTTGCAATTTCTTTTGGGCCCACATTTCTTCAAGGTATCTACGTCGGTCATGAAGGTTCTCAAGGATGTGTTCTATTCCATAACAGGCTGCTGTTGTTGCATGGCGGTTTTGCTGGTCCGCATGCATGCCCATTTTTCTGACTTTGTCAAGGAGTTGTTGCCCTAAATCTAGAGTGTGTTTTGATGATTCAAGAATGCCTAAAAATAGTAATAACAATATTTCCATTTCATAAGCAAGGAAACCAATCTTCAGAATATTATCAGAGTTCTGAATAAATCATAAAATAAAAAATAAAACAAAGAAAAAAATTTTAAACATTTTCTTTTTAATGAATTATATAATTTTACTTGTTTCAGTCTCTGGAATGTGGCCATACTGGAGCCCACATTTAAGAGTATAGTAGATCAAATCAACCCCAGTACTTACTTTTAAGTCAAGTACTTATTATATCAGTCACTTTCAGCCAAACAAGTATATTCTGGGGATGTAAACCAACCAACATTGGTATTCCAGCGGTGAAAGACAAAGATACACACACACACACACACACAAGCCGCTACAAAGTTTCCATCTATCAAACCACTCACAAAGCATTGGTCAGCCTAGGGCTATAATAGAAGACTCTTGCTCAGGTACCATGTGGTGAAACTGAACCTGAAACCACGTGGTTGTGAAGTGAACTCCTTAACCACACGTCCTTTCCTATGGTATATAACAATGAATGTAAAGATAATCTGTTCAACAGTTACTTTTATCAAATGTATTAAAATGAAATATTGCTTATTAAAAAAAAATATTGTAATTACTTTTCTTGAGGTCTAAATGTTGTTGGAGCATATTTGCCACACTTTCAACATCTTTGGGAAAGGTTAAATCAAGACACATTTTCAAGGCTTGATCAAGTTGGATTCCAAACTGTTAAAGAAAGAAACAGAAACAATTTGTAAAACAATTCAATATATTTATAAATTCAATATTGATTTTATTTTGCTAGAACTTAACTCATTGAGAGCTTAGCTTTTGTTTGAGACATTATAAATCCAATATTAAAAAGCAAACTTAAATAGTAACTATACATTATAGAGATACAATTGGTGTCTTAATGTAAACATTTTATTCCATGAAAAATGGTTAATCAACAGAATGAGGAGTTAAAGAGAGTAATGGTAAGAGAAAAAAAGAAAGAAAGAAGTAGAGGGAGTAAAGGAAGCAAAAGGTTAACAGAAAAGAAAGGGAAGTGAAAAAAAGGGATACAGAAAATCAAGGGAGGTGGTATGAAATGCAACAAAAATAATTGCATGAATCAAGTATTGATATGGAAAGAAAGAAATAATATGTATTTACTGCATGGAAAGGCAATAAATAATGCAACTGATTAAAACAGAGTGAAGAGAAAATGTAGGTAATTAGACTTAAATTAGAGAGTAGGAGTGGAAATATAGTTAAGATATGAGGTGAACTAAGCGGGTCTGAAACATAGAAAGATGAGTGTTGAAAGGTATTAGGTGGAAAATGTAATTAAATGTACAAGATGACAGAAGAATTGGGATGAGGGTTACTTGATAAATAAATTCGTTAAAAATCAGAAACAACTATGTTGAAGTTGAAAGAAGATGGCCAAAATATATAAGCAAATAATGAAAAATGAATAAGGAATAAAATGAGGTAAGAATGAACAGAAATAAAGATGGAGGTGAAGGGGTGCATGTTAAAATCAAGCAAATTCAAATAGACAATGAATAACAAAAATATTGATTGAAGATATCAAAATGAGAGATAAAACGTAATGTAATCCAGTACAACCAGACAGGTGGACAGAAGCAAATCATTTTAGTCTGTATTAGGGGCAAATATATGCAAGAAGGGACACAACACTTCACTGGAATCCTATGCTAATTCCCATAAATACCTAAGAAAAGAATTTTTTTTAATGTACATTAGGATATATAGAGAAAGAGACTTTGTTATTAATTTTGTTGAGTTTCCAAAAAGAACAAAGAATATTAAAAATATCAAAAATAAAAAGTTCTACATGTATTGTGGTATATTCAGCATTAAGGGTAGAAAAAAAGTTTCTCAAAATAAATTTATTCTCATAACATTTCAATATCAGTTCATTTCTTGAATTAAAAAAAAATTATAGATGTCTAAATTGAAATAAATTTTCTTGGCATAGCTGAACTCCATTCCTCAGAATATGGTTTGGTGAATTCTATTCTACCACTGGCCACAGAATTTTAAAATTGGTCTTTTAGTTGCTAAATGCATTGTGAGAGGGAAGTGTTATTCCTTCTTTCTGGATACCTAAAGGAACATATATGTTGTGTGTATCTCACTTTAAATGTTCATGCAGTTAAGCCTATCTAGTTTGTTCTTTTTGATCTGCTAACTTCACTTTAGAACAATAACTGTTTGCTAAGATATTTTCTGCAAAGAGGGCATAAGTCAATGTTGATACAATTGAATTTAGATCGGTGAACCAGAGGGGTGCAGCTGTAATGGTTTCCATAATTCTATTTGCTTTACATTAGAAATTAAATCCTAAATTTGTGCAACTGTAGCTCACTCACAGAAAGCTTTTACTTAAAATTTTGCAGTACCTGTGACTAGCTGCGAAGTGCTTTTGTGCCAGATTTAAGAATGTTCTTGAAGTAGTAGTAGTAGTGATGCTAGGCTGAGAAGCATGTTAAACCAGATAACATTACACTTCCAATGCTGTTTTGTTGTTGCAACATGTTATGTAGCATATAATCTTTTTAGAAAACTTTTCAGTGTTTTGTTGCAATATGAAACTGTTTGATTGAAAATTCCTTCATCTGAAAATGTTGTTTACAAAGTTCTTCAGGATTATTGCAGGATGACTATTTGACTTATTAATGTATACTAATTTCTCATTAGGCTTCCTGTAGGGGTAATATTTTCCTGAACTTAGGTCTTATCTAATCTCTAAGAACCAACATTGATACCTTTGTTAATAATATTTCTTAAGCTAAATTCTTTAAATGCATTTATATGGTCTTTCCTAAGTTTTCTGCTAGGCACTCAAATAGCATGAATTTAACAAGTAGTCATCTTTATAGTCTTAAAGAACTTGTCATAGAATTTATAGTAACTCATCAATCAATAAATTTCTAGTATTTCTAGATGAAAGAATTTTCAATCTGCACCCTATTACAATACACTGAAAGAGAGTGGTGTTCCTTGTAACAGATATCATGCCACTTAATACCTCACAATAAAATTGCACTGCAAGCATGATATCCTGTTTAACCCCTCACTTGCTCTAGAGATTGCTACTAACATAACCAGAGCATTCTTAAATCGAGTACAGAGACACTTTCCTATTGATCACAAGTTCTACAAGATTTTCAGCAGAAACTCTTTGAAAGTTAGCTACAGCTGCACAAGTATAAATAAGAATTTAACTGTCAGTGGCAATGAAAGGAATTATAGAGAACATCACAACATTTCTCTGGTTCACATATCCCAGTGCAATTTCACTGACTTATGCCCTCTCATTAGTTGGTTACTGTGCTAAAAAGTGAAGTTAGAAGACAAACATGATGTGCCTATATAGGATTAACTGAAGAAACATTTAAAAACAGATATGCAAAACATATATCATTCATTCAGCATTCAATGAGAAGAAATACTACTTCTCACAATACATCAATTTAAAAGATGGAAGCAAAACCAGTTTTAAAACTCTATGGTCAGTTGTGGAATTTGCCAAATTACATTCTGGTGTGGATTAAGTACACAATAGTTAATATTGTTACTAGAATATATTTAAATTTGAGGAAGGTTGTTTGACCAACACACTGAATATACTACAACCACACCTGGTAATTTTTCAAATTTCCTGAATATTTCAAATTTTGTTAACTTTTTTATCCTTTAGGAAGCCAAGGTAAATTGATTTCAAAGGCTACAAATATTAAAAAACGTTCCAAAGTATGTGAAAAACTTCAGAATCCCAATACACTGCTGTCATTTCTAGTGTATATTTTTCGTCTACCCAATACAGACTAAAATTACTTGTGTCCATCCACAATTGACACTTATGTCATTATAGAATTTTTTATAGTATTATAGTATTTCACAATTTCATTCATTGTCTATTTGAATTTTGTTTCTAATTTTTAATGGAATTCATTTATTAAACAACACATTTTTTACTAAAATTCAAACCCCCACCTCCACAACTGCCACCTTTCTATGATTTTCATTACAGCTTGCATTTTACAACACATACACGCATATACATATATATGCACGTACATATGTATGTATATAAATACATGTATGCACACATGCGCACACACACACACACACACAGGGTGTTCAGGCTAAATTTGACGATTTTTGTCCCTTTTTTTTCAGGAACAGCTTGAGGTATTAGTGAACAGTCGATGGTGTTGGAGAGCATAGATATTAAAGTTGTAGTTGAGAAAAAGTTGGGTGGCATGGAGGGCTGAAAGCCACCTGGATATTGGAAATAGAGTTACCTGGATCATGAGGATTCACACTGAGTATCAAAATGCCAATATCACGACTGCTGCTCAATGCTCTGTGAACACTATAAAGGCTGTAAGACATGACATGGACAACTGCAATGGAAACTACGAAGCCATGACCAGCAGAAAGGGACACAGCAGGTATCCTGACTGTGTACACAAGCTGGAATTCATCCAACAACTGAGGAGCAGGGCCTTAGGCTCAATTCCAGAATCTATGTGAAGCTACTGGAGACTGTGTTCAAATGCTGGCTGGAGAC
>NC_068982.1:129057265-129057804 GCF_001194135.2 Octopus bimaculoides
TGGCTGGGAGATAATGGTTTACCCAAAGTAGCAACCTTCAGCTTCCACCATGACTTTAAGACAGTTCCAGAATGTGGCACTTGCATTCCTCACTGTGGGCTCAGGAAGGTCTTCAAACACTTCCTTGATCTTGGCCGCCTGTTCAACCCTTGTGTTGCAGACGGAGAAGCTGGTGTCTTTTGTCAACTTGCCCCACACATATCCCATGGGATTATAATCGGGAGAACCAAGAGGTCAGAAACTGGGGTTTGTGAACTCATAGAAATTCTCTGACAACCACCTCTGACTCTTTTCAGAGGTATGACAAGGAGCCAAATCCTGCCGCTACATATATGGCCTTCCAGCAGCAAACGTCTCCAGCCAGAATTTGAACACAGTCTCCAGTAGCTTCACATAGATTCTGGAATTGAGCCTAAGGCCCTGTTCTTCAGTTGTTGGATGAATTCCAGCTTGTGTACACAGTCAGGATACCTGCTGTGTCCCTTTCTGCTGGTCACGGCTTCGTAGTTTCCATTGCAGTTGTCCATGTCATGTCTTAC
>NC_068982.1:129058346-129084490 GCF_001194135.2 Octopus bimaculoides
TGTGTGTGTGTGTGTGTGTGTGTGTGTGTGTGTGTGTATATATATATATATATATATACACACACACACACACACACACACACACACACACACACATACATATGTATGTCAAGGGCATTCTGGTCAAAAGGTCGTAATGGTTAGCTTTGGTAGTATTTTACACTAACAAATTAAATTTCAAAAGTGAAAAATAACTTCAACTCACCTCATTAGCATTTGAATGAAAAGCCACACTCTGTTCCAGAAGTTTCCCACGGAATTCAAGTTTGGCGTTAAGATCCTTCCAGGCCTCCCCTAGAGTCTCTGCCATAGCAGCACAGACATCACGTTGGGATTCTCCTCTTTCGGTGACATTTGTATCAGCTTTTGCTAGTAATTGCTTGATTTCCCCCTCCTTAGCCTAAACAAAAAAAAAAGAAAGAAAATGCAATAGGAAACTTTAAAGTATTAATTAAATTAATTAATGGAATTCATCAATTTAAGAAATATCAAAGAAAATATTTTTATCATTTTCAAAATTAATTGAAACAACAGCAGTGTATTTCAACAGCAATATAATTTTGATTATATGTTGTTTTATGTAATGACCTTGCAAACTGGGCTAACTTACAACAGTGTTTCAGAGTGCATTGATGTATGCACATGGATGCATGTTTGAGGTATGAATGTTCGTGTGTATGTTATAATGGTTGCTTGTGCAACCATTGTGCAACCCCATCCTCCTACTTCCCCCCTTTTTAGGTTGGTTTGTGTGTGTATTTACATATATGTTTGTATGTATTCATGAGAATATGTATGCTTGTAAATGTGTTTGCATACCAGCAAATATGTTATATGAATAAGTATATGTGAGTGTATGTGTATGCGTGTGCATGTGTATGCATATTCATGCATATATGTCTGTGTGTATATATACATACACATACTGTTGACATTTCATACATTCATATATATGAATACACACACACATACATATTGATTTCAAATTTTTGCACAAGGCCAGCAATTACAGGGAAGGCATTAGTCGATTGTATTGATCTCAGTATTCAACTGGTATTATTTTATCAACCCCAAAAAGATGAAAGGCAAAGTCGACCACAGTGAAATTTGAACTCAGAACATAAAGACTGATGAAATGCCACTAAGGATTTTGCCCAGCATGCTAACAATTCTGCCAGCTCACCACCCTCCCACATATACACATATTAAAATCCAACAATTATCCACATATATACATATATATATATGAATACACATACATATATAAATATTAAAATCCAACAATTAGTGTTGATATACCTGCTGAGTTAGATATGAGTAGGATATAAATAGGATTAGTAAAAGAAATTGAAGCTAAGTTGATTGCTAGCATTAAACTCCAAGCTCAACATAGCCTCTGGATCAGTTTTCAAGCAACTGAATAGTTCTGGGCTAGAATCAATAAGTTAAATACTAAATTTAAACAGTTTGATATTGATAACTACAAAGCATCCATTACCCAGCACTTACTCAAGGAAGCCATTAGATTAACTAATGCAATTACAAAAAAAGTAAATGTAGTAGGCAATATCTTCTATATCAGAAAAATAGAAGTCAAAGATGATTCATTATGGATCAAGGAATACTCCATGCAATATCAGTAGGAGTGCAAGCCAGTGCTAGTGAGGGAACAGTCCATATTGAGATGATAGGCTCATGAGAGTAACCAACAGCTTGCTTAACAAAATAGACTTTGCCAAGGACTTCCACAAAATTCTTTAGTGAACTAGATTTTATGATAACGATTGAATCTAACCTGAACATAGTTAACTTTCTGGAAGTAACCTTAAACCTAGAGAACAACCACTATTAGCTCTTAAGGAAGCTCAACGAGTCACTCCACTATATTAATAAATTGTTTAAACACCCTATGTATATAACTAAATAGCTAATAAGAAATATCTCTCAGAATCTTAAAAATGTCAATTAATGAATAGATAACTATGCCCCATATAACATCCAAGCCATAATAAGTAGTGAATTATCTGAGAATATCTCATGTATCAAGGAAGAAAACAATAGACTCTGCAAGAAGAATAAAGAAGGATGTAAATCAAGAAATGTAATATCTGTCCTATATTTCAGAGATAGCAATACAAACCACTGAGGTAATCATTTCCCTTCTTTACAAATCATTCCTGAGAGAACATAAATACTAACATTTACTAAGAAACTATTCATAGAGAGACATGACAGCTCTTTCAAACCATTTCTGGTGCTTTAAAGGTAGTCATAATCACTATCATGCAATTTCTGGGTGAACACTAATGCATTATAACATTGACTTCATGTGAGACAAGTTTTCACTCTTGTCTCAGTTATGAATTGAAAAGCTAGAATGTTTTCCTTCACCATAAATTGTAACAAGTTTGATAACATTTCTACCATGGGCCCTCAGATGATTACCCAGCTCTGATTCTGTTCTAAATGTTTTGTTACAAATGCAGCACAGAATTTGGTCCACGAACCAAACCAACAACAGCCTTATCTTCCTGCATTTATCCAAAATGGAATTTCAGTCCAGCAGCAAAGAAGCACATCTTTGGACATAAAGGGCAGCAGTGCTCTACTGGTATTGTTGGAACCATTTTCTTGTCTCCTGATATAAGGCTTTTTATGGATGACAAATGTAAGTTTTTGCAAGTATTATGCAACCACAGACTGCACAAGTGAGATTATCTCTCTGAATGCTTTACCATGTAGAGCTTTAAAATCTTGCATTTTCTGTTCAGTGTAAGATGTTCCCAATGCACACTGCTAGTGCTTATATATAATAAACATTTTTTTTGTGACATCTCTAGAGACACTTTCTGAGAACTAATTTTCCATAAAATAATTGCTTTGGAAACCTGATATCAACAAAATGGATGGCATGGCTAACCTACAGCATGTGGTACTGGATGACCTTTCATACTGAAAAAGCCCAACTTTTACCAGTATTTTTGTCTCATGACAAAAAGATTTCCAATTGCTGGACATATCTTGTAAAAATATCACAAGTATTTTGCATTGATAATGATACAGAACCCATGTATCACATAAGCATAGCAGTAATATGAATAGTTGTCAACAAACGGTGTTCATTTCCAACCTTCCATGACAAACATGTCTGATAGTGAGAAAGTACTGGTAAGCTTAGAAACAGAGGATGGCTGACAATGAATCCTGTCTGATCTAAGCTAGCATGCAAAAGGGGATTGTTGTTGCCAGTGCCGCTAGATTGGCTCCTGTGCAGGTGACACATAAAAACCACCATTTTGAGCGTGGCCGTTGCCAGTACTGCGTGACTGGCCCTCATGCCGGTGGCACGTAAAAGCACCCACTACACTCTCGGAGTGGTTGACATTAGGAAGGGCATCCAGCTGTAGAAACTCTGCCAAATCAGATTGGAGCCTGGTGTAGCCATCTGGTTCACCAGTACTCAGTCAAATCGTTCAACCCATGCTAGCATGGAAAGTGGATGTTAAATGATGATGATGATGATGATATACATATATATATATATATATAGTTGATACTCAAACATGTATACATAAACATACATATGCATGTGTATGTATACATATATATACACACACATACACATACACATATACACACACACATATGGACATAATTATACACACACACATATGTATATAGGTGCATATATATATATTGTCATCATGTACCATATGCCTGCAGCTCATTGATGACAATACAACAAAGATTGTCTTGATTAAGTGCAAGTACTCCAGCTGCCTTACCACTTTTGTCTAACCAGCTTGTGATACTGTCAATCCATTGCATTCTTTGCCTGCCACTTGACCTACTACCCTCTACTCTCCTTTCCATGATAATGTCACCAAGACCCCTGCTTTTTTTAAATATAGTCGTAATAAATAAATAAATAAATATACTAGTCACATTCTCTGATATCATACTCTTAAGTATAGCTCAAGTATCTCTGTGCATAACAGCTGGAAAGAGTTGTTTGTGAATGGGAATATGATACACTAAGGATATACTATATAAGGGTGTGGTATCAGACAATGTAACTAGCCTGACAGTGGTTACCAGAGAATTCACAGAAAAAAATAGGTTCCATGTAGTGGGGGAGGAAGGGTAGTATGTACATTAATGTAAAGCAAGTGATAGTGAGTATAGAATGATAGTAGGGACTCACAACCTACACTATTAACACCAGAAGATATACAAATGCCTTGATGTGTGCTTCCTAACATTTCTATTCTTCGTGGACTCTATGTATATTCCACATTTCAAGGAACCCCTAGATATAAATTATTACATAACTTTATCAATTGTTTTTCAGAAAGTTAAATTTCATTAGAGAATGACTAAATCATTAAACTCTCTTTGAAAGGTTTCGCATCAAACCCAAAGATATTTCATCTGAACCAAGATCTTGTTTAAGACTAAATCTCTCAATTTCCTGCGAAATGGTCATTTTTCCAGTAAGGTTTCCTTAGTAGCTATGGTGGCCAGGATTTCCCTACCTTAGGGAATTCAGTGTCCATTTATTATGAACATAAGCTAATTTTAGTAAAAACATAAACACAAATATGACTCAAAAATGTATTTTCACATAATTAACCTATTTGTTTTTGTTTTTGTTTTTCAGACCCCCAACTGACCTTCCCCGAAACCCTAGTAAATTCTTGCAGAACTCTAGTGATCGTCTGTAGTATGCTATCAACATCTCATGGAACCCTTGCTACCTATTGTAATACATTGGTATGTGTGAGGGCAGTTTCAAGAGATGGTGCTTAAAGTATAAATATACCTCTTAACATATTTGAAAAAGATTCAGCCTGATGTCATCAGTCTGCATATGGGACATAAACAATGACAAATTTCATAACACTGCTTACTGCACTTCAATAACATTTAAGTCTCTGCATTCAGAGACTTGTAACACATGCAATGTCACACTTTGTACATGTGTCATACAAGATGCTCTTCACTCAGGGAGAGAAATCTTTGGTTGTAGAGATCCCCTAATCTTTTTTCACTCCATCCTAACTAATCACTGACAACTCATGCACACTCACCTCTTCTTTACTAATCTATGTAGAGTGTAATTGTGTGTAGGGGGCCCAGTGTGTTGTTATGCCCAGTGTGTTGTTAAAATGGCCCTGGTTGGGTCACTGAAGTAATAGAAGCTGTTACCTTCTTCAATTGAGCCTTCTAGAGAGTTAAAGATTACCTTCATGAATGCTATTACTGATAACTACTCAAAACATTGTTTGCGCGAGTATGTGTGTGTGTGTGTGGATGCATAAGTGTGTATGTGTGTGCGTGTGTATACACATGGTGTCCATAAATTATCTTTACAACTTTTACAATAAAACTGTGGAAATTGTAAAGATAATTTATGAACACCCTGCATGTTTCTCATCTATATCAAACTGTTTTTCATTTCCCTAACTCTAAAGTGGGGTTACCCATCATCTGTCTAGCAATCACACACTTTACTCTAGAATACCAACATCACATAAAATTCTATCAGTGTCCATCAGCAGAATTTTTTAAGGCTTCAATGTCCTGACAACTAAAAACCAATATGAATAGTTTATACCACACTTCAACAATTTTAAGCCAGCAAAAGTGCTTCTGAAGGTCAAGAGTAGCTACATTTGATTAAAACTGTGAAGAAAGGACTCATATTGTTGGAAATACATCATGGAATATCATATGCAAGTCACCCAACAGTCTTACATCTCTTGCAAATAAATTGAACCTTCTGGAATTCATCTTCTGCTCATATATTTCCCCAACATAAGCATCTCTAAAAGACATTTCAAGAGTAAGAAACTTTGACCTTTGAACTCTAATTCCTATTTTTAGTGTAACAGTGCTTTGCCTTTATGAATAATTGTGTAGCCCTTTAGAAATGATCTCCACTAACAAGACTATATAAAGTGTAAAATCTTCCAAAATCCCCCCTCCTTCCTCCATCGATTTCTCTCTCTCTCTCTCTCTCTCTCTCTCTCTCTATGTATTTCTCTCCCTGTGTATCTATCTATCTATCACTTTATCAGTCTATCTATCTATCTATCTATCTATCTCTTTATCAGTCAATCTCTCTACCTGTCTCCTTATCTAATTGTCTTAACCGTTTACCTCTTTCTCTTTCTTACCCACTCTTTCTCTTTCAACCAATTACATTTTTCGGATCTTTTTTAAAACGGGGGCCACATTTTTCATTAACGAAACACTTTGAAACTTGGAACACTGGTAGAATGTGTCATATAAAACATCTTTTTCTCTTAGTCTTCTTAAAAAAAAAAGAAATCCATAAATTATTCCATGTTAAAGTTGTCGTATTTCTGTAATTTCAACCAATCACTGACGTCCATTCAGCCGATATACATTAAGCGCCGACTACATAAACAAACGATTCTGAAACAATTAACCATAACCCTAACCCTAACTCTAACCCTAACCCTAACCCTAGGGTTAGGGTTAGGGTTAGAGTTAGGGTTAGGGTTAGGGTTAAAGCAAATTTAAAATGAAAAAAGCAAATAAAACGAAGAATCGTTTGTTTATGTAATCGGCACTTAATGTATATCGGCTGAATGGACGTCAGTGATTGGTTGAAATTATCGAAATAAGACAATTTTTTACATGAAATAAATTCGAATACAAAAATATTTTTCTGTTCTATAACACAAAATAGATAAGTATACGAAGTTTGAAAGTCTTTCGGTACCAAAAACACTACGTAAAACATTAATGAAAAATGTGGCCCCCGTTTTAAAAAAGATCCCATTTTTCTCCCACTTCCTCTCTCTCTCTCTCTGTATCTCTTTATTGCTTTTTAACATGTTTGTATTTTTCTCACTACCTCATCATCCTCTTTCTCCCTTTCCTCACTTTCTCTCTCTCACACATTTTTCCCATTTATCTTTTTCTTATCCCTTTTACACTCCCTCTCTCTTCCATTAACATTTTTCTGTCTCATTCTCTTAACATATTTTCTTTATTTCACATTCCATTTTCTAATCCCTTTCACATCTTTTTTCTCGCTTCCTTCTCCCTTCACTTCTTTCTTTCTCATATTTCTACTCTCCCATTTCTCCCCTCCCCTCCCTCTTTTTCTCATATTTCTTCTATTTTTCTTACCATTTTCTCAGCCACTCATACCTTTTTCCAAGAGTGGATTCACTTTCATTATTTTATTGGAGTTATCTCCCTTCATTTTCATACTTGTTAGTTTTTAAGCACCCATAGAGTAATAATAATTTCAGCTCATCAAAACTTTTAAACTCATTGAATAATTAATTAGATAAGTGAAACCTTACTATGCAAGTGGGGTGCAAATCTTTAAAATGCATCATGATTTATCATGTTAATTAAAATTTGTAATCTTTATCCAAGAAAACAAATTTAAAGATGAACACATTTCATAATTATATTTATAATTCTAGAATTCACAAACATGTCTAAAATTTTGTTCTTCATAGAAATAACTGCTTCATAATGCTAATCAAATCACAAGAACCAAAAACCTGAATCTGATAATACTAACCAAACTTTGATAATTATAAATTCAAATTACGACAAACGTAAATAAACAAACGAAGTTTGCTTTTCGAAGCATTGAGATGTCTTTAGAAAGTTAAAGAAGTGATTTTTTTTTTTTTTTAATTCTCAATCGCAGAATAATGCTTAGCCTGAACAGGATAAACTACTCCTATTTTGCAGAGAAAAGTGTAGGTGGCTAGCTGTGGAAGCTAGCCACCTACACTTTTCTCTGCAAAATAGGGGTAGTTTATCCTAGCATTATTCTGCGATTGAGAATTTAAAAAAAAAATAAAATAACTTTCTTTGATAATTATATTTAACCCAATGAGAAACAGTCATTTCTAGTACAAGCACAAGGCCACAAATTTGGGGAGAGGGGTTAGTTGATTAAATCAACCCCAGTTCATGACTGGTACTTTATTTTAGCAACCCTCAAGGAATAAAGGAAAAGTTGACCCTGGCAGGTTTTGAATGCAGAACTTCACAAGTCAGAAATAATAATGAATTTAGAATCTATTTTGTTAGATAGACAGTGAAAATATAAATGTCCTACCTCAAATATATTACAAATACATGCAATATATAACAAATATAGTGAAGGTGCATGACCTAGTGATTAGGGAGGATATAGGGGTCAATAGAACTCCCTCAGTTGTACTATCTTTATAGTATATCATCCAATTAGGGATGAAAGACAAAATCATATTTGGACTGATTTACATTAAAATATTATGAATTACCAATTCCTGCTCAGAACTGCATCTGTAAATCATAGATTTATTTTTCATACAGATATTGACCTACAGTTGTTCAAATTGAACAGTGAACACTCCAATCTCCCTATTCTGAGGTCAGGCACTCTACAAAGGTCAAAGGCACCTTTCCTGACACTTTGATGAGGAAATAAAAGAAGCATCTAATTTTAATTTCTTAACTCTTCTATAACCATCTTTCTGTTGAAATACACTGCCTGTGTTTTGGTCAGTTTTGAAAATGATGATGGATTTTTTAGTAAAATAACTTTGTCATTATTAAGTTGGTGTTTGGAAAATAAATTAATATGAAATTTGGATCACTATAAAATAAGTAGTTTGTATCATAGAGCCAGGGGTAGACTTCAGTTACTATCTTTACCTGTTTGTTTGTTTGTTGACAAGCTGAAGAACTACCATGATAAAATTTAAATGTAAATTATATTAGACAACTCCCACAAAACTAACACAAAAGATGCACTATTTATGTAGAATATATATTAAAAAAATAAACTAACAGAATTTTTAATAATAAATTTGCATATCATAAAAATATATATAACTTTATGTAATGTATTTTAATAAAAAAAACTTTTCCTATGACTGTTTTCATCTATTTGTTAAAACGATAGAGTACTTTTGCTTTTGTATAGCAACCATTCACTAATTACATAAGGATATTCCAGATAAACATTACACTTTAATAATTCTAAGAGGAAAAAATGTAATTCTGAAGCATTTTCCTGAAGCTTATGTCAAAACACTAACAGTTCCAAAAGAGAATTGAAACCAATCTTTGTCCCCTGTCTTACATATCAAACAATAGCTATGATGTATCATAGAAAAGTCAGAATAATTCTACTTCAGTGTTGATGCAAATAATGGCTTCTAACACGTCTAAATCATTGGAATTATAATGGGTGTAAAACAAGAAGGTAGATTTCTTACATTAACTGTCTTAATTCACTAGCAAGTTATCATACTACAGAACCTGCCTACCCAGTAATATAAATAAGTGGTATATTTAATATGAAACACAATCAGAAACTCTTCACTGCTTAAGAATGTAGGCTGATACATCTTTACCATAACAGGAAATCTACTTCAATGACTCAAGTTACCACCCTTTCCTTTAGTAACAGTTGTTATAATTAGAATACAAATAACATATGGAATGATATAAAGAGCTGCACTGATAACAGTCCTGATAAATATTTTTGTTTCTCTTTTCACTACTGTGAATATATTACGAAAAATATTTTCTTGAGGTTTATTAAATAACAAGAATTTAATCAATTAACAAACTTACTCATTTATAATACAAGGAAAAAAAATTAAAACAAACTTTTCTAATTATTTGTAAAGAAAATTAAACTTATGTCAGAATTTTCAAAGTGTAATTCACATCTTTTGTTTGTTTTTTTTATGAAATAACAGAGCATGCATTGCAATTAATTTTGAAAAATATTCAAGAATTTAGAGAAATTCTTTAACTTATTTTCAATTCTGATTTTATGTTTGGAACACAAACAAACAAAACAGTTTAAATTTGGTACATGAAAATTTTGAAATTAATGATTTTGTATCAAAAAACCAAAGCTAGTCTTAGGCAGACTGGTATGGAAGGGATTAAATAATTCAGAAATTATTTTTTTTCTCAATCACATAAAATCAACACAGCCATGCATTTTTAATTAACCCAATTCTTTCTTGTATTATTTAATTGCTATAGCGACTATTCCAAATTAAAGATACTAAATCTATTATCTTCAATATGAAACAGTAACTTTCTCCTTCAATTTGATAACAGTACAATCAGGGTGGTTTCAAATTTTAGCATGAGGCCAGCAGGTTTTGAGAGGTGGGAGATGTTGATTACATCAATCCTAGGGCTCAACTGATATTTATTTTATCAACTTCAAAAGGACAAAAGGCAAAGTTAACTTCAATGAAATTCGAACTCAGAATGTAAAGTCAGACAAAATGTCACTAAGCATTTCGTCTGCCATGCTAACAATTCGGCCAGCTTGCCACCTTAAACAATTCAATAATAATGTCAACTAGTTTTCATATTTTAGTGAGCTAAAATTTATTGCTGTTACCAAAATATCAATAGTTCCCAGTATAAAAATAAAAATATTAGTCTTACCTGCAACTGACTAAGGAGGGCAATATGCTCTTGATGGAGTCTTTGAGCTTCTTCGAAGTTGGATCCAATATCCATGATATCTGGCTCCATTTGGTGCACTCGAACTTGTATCCAGTCTCCACTCTACAAAATTTTAAAAATCAAATATAAATATTTTGCTTATGTCATAAAATAATATTGAAATAATTTTTTTTTTTTTAATAATTTCTCTAGCATTTGATTTCAATGGGAAATAAGAGCTGCTATTTAGAGAAGAATTACCTCCCATAGTTTTCGAAAGACTTTACTAAGCTTCTTAACATTCCATACTTTTTTTTTTTAACCAAATTTTTGTCTGAGATTAATGCCTGCCTTTATAATAAATAACAAAATAAATCCAAACTGACTTTGTGAATTTAATTATCAATTTTAAACAAAATATCATTTAAATAATATTCAAATTGCAATATGTAGTTAACTCGGCAACAAGACATCAAAGCATTCTGTACATTTGTAGCAAGTTGAGTAGAAACAAAATATTTCATGAATGTGATAAAAAAAAACACCCCCCCACCCACTCCAACCGATTTGGATTACTCACTATTAATAATAACATTGTTAGTTCATAAAATGTTAAGTATACAATTCTCTCAAATAAAATGTGAAGAATCCTTTTCAAAATATATTGTAGTGACAAATCGCCAACATAAATATATAGAAATGAAAAAAAAAAATGATTGTGAATGTTTTCGCAACAAACTTTATTCTTATTTTTAACTTGCATAAATAGAATTTAATTTTAAACTGAAAACTTGATTTTTGTATATTGTTTGCAAGATTCTTGATGTGAACTTGTATGTTGAAACAGACTTGTTGTATCTCAGGAGGGTAATTACACCAAAATTAAACACACACACTGGTTCTAGTTCACTTCTTTTATTAGTTAATACATTAGCATTTAGCCAATTAACTAATTGATTGTTTGGTTAATCGTTTAGTCAATGAATCAATCTGCAAAGTTTGTCAAAGTTCTCTCATTGCCAATCATAATCTCATAAATGACATACTCTATCTCTCTCTCTCTCTCTCTCTCTACCAGGCTGCTTGTCACTTTTAAAGCAACAAGTTGACAGGGTTGTTGGGGGTTGGATAAAATAACTTGAAATATTTATTCCAATTCCCTGCATTCTAAGTTCAAATCCTGTCATGGTCTACTTTACCTTTCATCTTTTTGGAAATCAATAAAACATCCAAAAACAGGGAGATGGATAGGAGGAACTGTTAAAGGTTTGGACAAAATGCCTCATGGTATTTCTCCAGCCCTTTATATTCTGACAGCAAAACTTGTGATGAGATTTGTGCCCAACTGTATCGACCATAAAGCAGGGGGCCTTTATTTTAGACAGTAACTATGGTTTGGAAAGAGGAGGGATAGTATGTGTGGGCAGCATATAGAGATAAATACAAATGCAAATAAATGGTGAAACCTGAATAATGGAAACTGTTATATATTTAACACTTCCAATCAGAAAATGCTCAATTTTAAAATTTTCCTGTAAACTTTCTTTTGAATGAAACAATAAGACAAAGAAACTATCTAAAACGTTTATTTACATAAGGACTTGTTCAGTAACACAGCTAGAGTGGGTAAGGTAAAGAAATCCATCCAGAGCAGTGCTTTTATGGGGATGCACTTTGGGGCCTGCTGTATGAGTCTGTATGGAGGTGGAGGTGGGAGGAAGTAAACTTGAGGGCAACTCTGAGTGGCACACACTCTAGCTATGCTACAAAATGTGTTTTGATATAATATAAAAGTTTAAATTATTAGAATGGTATCTGATGCAATATAGTGCATAATAATAGAGTAGTAAACACAAAATATGGAGACTAAACAAGCATATATAGTAGTTATATATAAACTACAAGTATATATGGTGATCAAACTATGAGTATATACAGGGTTGGCCAAAAGTCACCTGACAGTAAATCAAAACCCATTTAATTCCAAGATTAAAACAGGAAAATTATTTTATATGAGACTTCACTAATAAATAGACAAATGTTGAAAAAAAAAGATGGTGATTTTAACTCACAGCATTCAATTATTAAACATTCATAATTGGAATGAATAAATGAAATTGAATATTAAGTATTTATGGAATTTTGATTTACTGTCGGGTGACTTTTGTCCAACTCTGTATAGTATATATTATACTTATAGTAACACAGCCCCAGTTGGCCTTGCTTTGGGATCCAGCTGGATCATATGCTGACAGCTGCCTATGTGAGGCCCGTATGGAAGGCATAGTTTGAAGAATTTTAGTCAATTGAATCAACCCCAGTACTTTTTATTTCTTTAAGCCTGGTACTTATTCTATTGATCTATTTTGCCGAACTGCTAAGTCACAGGGATGTGGATACACTAACACCAGTTGTCAAGTGGTAGTGGGGGACAAACATAGATACACACTCATAGACATACATATATGCAATGAGCTTCAGTTTCTGTCAATCAAATCCACTCACTATGCATTGGTCAACTCAAGGCTGTAGTAGAAGACACTTGCCTAAGGTGTCATGCAGTGGGACTGAACCTGGAGCCATGTTAATGAGAAGCAAACTTCTTACTATGTAGCCATGCTTGCACCTATCCATACAGCTATGTCTACACCTACACAGAATATTCATTATTTTGTGATGCCTCAGTCAACTTGACCTTCACAATAAATTTAACCCTATTCTCCATACAGAGTCACACCATCAATAAATGCTTACTTCTTATTCTATAACAATGGTTCCCAAACTTTTTCGGGCTGCTGCGCCCTTGACGCCCAGGCCACATTCCTAGTGCCTCCACCCCAACTAACCATCACAAACATAGGCCTCTTTCTAAAGCAAATTCAAAGCAACTGTATTTCACAAATAAAACTTAACCTAATGAACTCATTATTTTGTTGTTTTTTATACATGAATCACTACCTCATTATCGCCCCACTTTTCTTCAACACCCCCTTGGAACTTTCCACTGCCCCTAGTGGGGTAATACTGCCCACTTTGGGAACCACTGTTCTAAAACGTGTTTTAAAATTCGAAAATAACAATTTTTACATTATATTTGCAGTATATATAGAACATATATTTGCAGTATATATTGATCTTCACACTAAATCCGACTCTGTGTAGATTCATACCAACAGTAAATGCCAGTTGTTAGTCTTAATAGGTACTTTAAAATAATCCTTTCAGCTACAGGGCGCAGGGACCTGAAATTTTGAGGGAGGGGTTTAGCTGACTGCATTGACACCAGTGCTCAACTGGTACTGCTTTCATTTTATTGGTCCCCAGTTTCTGTGGTGCATATATTCTCCACTGGTTGGGACGCCAGTCTGTCACAGGAAATACTCATTTTTGTCAGCTGAGTGGACAGGAGCAACGTGAAATATAGTGATTTGCTCAAGAATGCAACACAGTATCCAGTCCAGGAATCGAAACCTCAATCTTATGGTTTTGTTTGTATTCTGAGTAGGGGTATGAATATAGTGATTAAAAGTAATTCATCTCTTGCAAGGTCACATCACTAAGTAGTAGCATAGCTTGACCAAGTGCCACCCAGGGCACCCCACTCGCCTATATAGGTTTATGCAGCAGAACCAAAAGTGCGGCTCTCATAAGACACCCAGAATAAACCACTGCCTACCCACTACTACCACTACCAAGCTACAGTCACTAAATTATTAATAAGTAGTACTGATACATTAAATTCACTGCTTGGCATTCATTTTTTCAGCTTGCAATTATTTAAGATTTTGTATGGGCCTGGAGAAGCCAATCAGGTCTTCAGATTCAAGCCAGTTCCAATCAGTTCAATTAAATGGATCCAGATCCTGGTGTGCAACAGACCATTTCATATTAAACTCCTTAGATGCAAACATCTACCAGAGTTGGATATCTTAGAGTAACTATGATGAGTTCTACAATAATTTCAGGCAAGAATGAAAAAAAAAGGTGAACATTTCTGGGAAGAAAGTCAAAACTAGAACCATATTCTGTTTTTATCATTACACTTATGTAACAAAAAATAAATCACGGAAATAATAGGTTTACATTTTAGCATGTAGCTGGATAGCTGACAGTTATTGACAGCCAAAAAAGAAACAATTTCGTTTTTCCAATATTTTCAAGATGATAGAAAATCAGGAATTTTGTTACATTAAAGACTTGATCTCTCATATATAAAATTCCCCATGACATACGTAGTACATAATAAAATATATATTGCGATAATGAATAATGTACAAGATAAAGTAGATGTTTTTGGTAATTGTAAAAGAATAAATTAAAAATTTAATTTTTAGTCAAAATTTAATAGCTTACTAATTTTTTTAAGGATCTATTCCATCCCAACCACAGATTAGATCCAATTAAACATCATCAATCTATGATTGTGGATGTTTACTTACATTGAGTTTCACAAATTAAACCTACTATTGATATGATTTGCAAGACTGGTTTTAAAGAGATTAAAAATATCTGTTTTTACCACATAGTTAAACTAATTCTTATATCAAAGTATTATAGATCCATTACAGCCGATCAGTGATAATGGATATATAATACTGCGCACTTTGATTAATGTACCCACTCTTTTGACAAATATATGAGTGCATCTATTTCCAACTTATGAATACTTAAACGACTCTGTGTGTGTGTATGTGTGTGTGTGTGTGTGTGTGTGTGTGTGAATATGTATGTGTATATGTGTGTGTAGACATATATACACATATATGATATATATATATATATATTTCAAGAAATTATAAAATATTTTTTTAAATGGATCTATTCCATCTCAATCACAGATTCTTTAATTAATTTTTTTTTTTGTTAACTAAACAGTTTGAAACTTCGAATACTGGTCGAATTTCTCACGTAGAACACGGTTTATTCTGCAGTATCTGAAGTTTCAAACTGTTTAGCTAAAAAAAATTAATTAAAAATCTGTGATTGAGATGGAATAGATCCCTGATAATTATTAGAAATAATAAATACATCAACCAGTCCTTAAATAATTTACTTCAAACAATACAAGAACAGCTACAAATTGAAGAAAACCCCACAAGACTTTTTAAATCTTGCTTTACGTTTTGTGTATGTATATGTGTTAGTGTGCGTCCGCGCGCGCGCGCGCGTGTGTGTGTGTGTATGCGTGTGTGTGTGTGTATGTGTGTTTAATAAATATGAATGAATATATTTTAATCTTAATAAAACTCATCTTGCATACCATATTAATACTATATTTTAGTAGACAGTATTTTTTTTATCAAAGCAAAAAGTAAAAGTTTCTGAATATGAAAGTTTATTTCAACTTTTTTAATATACTTCCAAATGAAAATATGATGCCATAAACTTTGATGGTTTATAAATCTAATTAATAAACCTATAACGATTCATATTTACAGAAGAGAATTAATTCAACTGCACAAATCTCAACAAAAAGTTTAGATAGATTAAATTTACTAGCTGTTTTAATTTTAATTACAGATCTTACGTGTGGCTCATGAAACAGAGGGAAAGAGAAGAGAAAAATGAGAGAGAGAGAGAGAGAGAGAGAGAGAGAGAGAGAGAGAGAGAGAGAGAGAGAGACCTCCAGCACTACTTCAGGTAAGAAAGTTATAGCAGTGGCTCGATCTGGTTGGTTGCATCAGTACCTGGTTAGAGTGTAGGTGTCTTTACTCACCTACCCCCATTGCAACACTAGTGGGAATTTGAGCTGGCGGCTTAATATAGAGATCTGAGGAGAATTAGTTCCATTCAGTCTAGTACGTATATGTAGATGGAAAGAGAAAGAGAGGGATTAAGAGAGTGAAACAAACTGTAAGCGCATACGTGTGTGTGTGTGTGTGTTTGTAAGAGGAGAAAGAGGAAGGAATTTTAGTGTCTACCAGCTAAACTTGAACCAATAATATTTACAAACCACTTTCACACTGAATTAGATTTTTTTATGTAAATTATATTCGAGGACCTATGATAGAATAAAGTACCTAATTTTATATTTTTTTTACCGATTAAATACAATAGAAAGACATCAACACTTTCACTTTGATTCTTCAAAAATATTTCAATTTGCAAAGTTCTGACTGGGCTTGGTGTTAGCAGCGAAGAGGGGGGGGGCTATACGTTCCAACACCGAAGCTTCAGAGGCCACTGGATAAAAAGAGTAGACCAGTGGATTGAGAGAACTGGGATGCAAGCTAAGACCTGATCAATACCGGCTGGTCCAACTGGATAAGGGGGCTCTGATACTGAGACTAAGAAATTCTTCTAAGACCCCAAAATATATATTTTGGAACTGAACGTAATTTAATTCTTGAATAACAAATATTTTTATATTTACTTATCAGATAATATTTATCTATAAATATCGTTTCTCTGTGCGCCGGGAAGGAGGTGCGCGCGCGCGCGAAATATATGTATGTATGTATGTATGTATGTTTGCATGTATGTATGTATGTATTATGTATGTATGTATTGCTTAAGCAATTTACCTGCATTTTCATAATTTTTCGCAAAATGAATTTAGTATATAACTTAGTAAGAGAACAATTATTGAACATAAAATGAAAGTATTTTTGAATTAAAATCGTAAATACAATATTTTCATTGATAGTATATTTGCGTTTTTAATCTAAAACATCAGATATTCTACTATTTATCTATCAAACAATTCGCAATTCATAAACTGTTTACAAAAACAAAAAAAATTCAAGTATAAATTGATAAGATATATAGACACTAAATATATATATATAATGGAAATATTTAAGAATTAAAATTACAAAGAAATTAATTTTTAATGAGCCTTTCTATATTTACAATTTTAATTTACTATTTTATTGTATATGCAATGTTTATCCCACAAATGCTGTACTATCAATTTAAATTATAGTATTTATTTACAAAATTACGAATTAAAATCTATATTTACTTTTATGATATCAATTATAATTTATATTTTAACTTTAAAATATCTAAGATTTCTTTTTTTTTTTATAAAATTCATTACTAAAAGACAAAACGCGGAATTCAAATTGATCTTCTGAGTCTTTTTCTTTTTTTGTTTTTTTTTCTTTTTTGTTTTCTTTTTCCTTTCTTTTTTCTTTTTTCAGAATACTTTATACGTAAGAATTGACAATTATCGAAAGTGAGAGAAAATAAAAATGCTCATGATTAAAAACTTCGGATCTTCTTAGGAATTCTATGAGAAATAACTTTTCTTCTAGAAAATTTAATGTTTGAGAGATAGAATCAACCAGTATCAGTTGCTTTACTACACCCAACAAGAACTACCTTTTGCACACTTGGCAGCATTCCAGCAAACCAAGAGCAGATACTACTGCCAAATATAGGTATGAAACTAGAGTATACGATTATTCATAGGTAATAACGAATTCTTCACAAACTACTCAATTTGATTTTTAATGGGAAATCGATTTTTTCGGAAAAAAAAATAATTAGATATATTAAAAGCTAAAGATTAAAAAATATATAAAATTATGTAAAAAAAAATTATTGACAATATGAATGATATTTAACTAATCACTTATAATTATGCTTAAGAAAATTATATACACAACTTTATGACAAATAATTATAAATATCCATGCATAATGTAGAAGCTATCTGAACTTGTATGTATGCGTGTGTATGTGTATGTATGTATGTATGTATGTATGCGTATGTATGTATGAGTGTGTGTGTGCTTGCGTGTGTGCTTGTGTGTGCGTGTGCGTGCGTGTTTTGAATACTCGTTCAACTCACCCTGAGAATAGCAAGGACGACCCTTGATAGTCCTGCCTGAACGGCAACTGTGCTGATTGTTGTAGTGGAGGGAGGTATTTCCGATACATCAGTAATTTCTGAAGTTACATCTGATATACTATCAGACATTTTGGAGTTTTGATTTTTTTGTGGTCTTAGACCACAAACTTATAATAATGATACAGTCTTACTGGGCAGAGGACCCGTTTGCAATAGGCATGCATGCAGCAACAGCTGATGGCACTTAAACGGCTCTAAACAATTCACACTAACTGAAACTAACTTTCAGCTGGAACCGCTTTTATAGGAAATTAGAAACCGCACAGAACTTAATATTATAGAGGGGTGTTCGGGTAGTAAGCTGTTGTATGAAAACGCACTAAACTTTCAGACAATTAACTGTTACAAAAACATAGGGTACGGGAGTTGGTAAATAATTGAAATCTATTTACTTATATTGTAAAATAAATTATAATTTTAAAAATCAACTCTACCCGTACGAACATAGCATCCCTCATTGAAAGTAAAAGAGACCACGCATCTTAGTAAGCTAGTAGGCCCCACCTACCCCATATAAGGTAAAGACGCAAAAAATAGGAAACATATACCGCAATAACTAGTTGCGAAGTTAGTATCAGAGAACAGTAGTCGCTACAAGAATCAGCGAGCAAGCATCTAGGTTTTTTTTATATTTTTTATAAACATTCAAACGAGGATGGTAAACAAGTTACACAGACGAAAAACTGATTTTATAGAAAAAATAAATACTTGTCAACATTACATTACATAATAATATAGGAACATTCGTTTTGTTTTGTTTTCATACAGACTTAATTTTAATGAGTAATATGAAACTATTACAGCTTGAGTAATAGAACAATTCGACGCAGTCTTCCTGTGAAAAACTTTTTTATAAAAATAAAGAATGAATAAACGGTACATGTGTACAGAAATGGACTAAAAATACCTTGTGATGTTTGGTTACGTTCGGAGTTTGTACCCCACCAGAACTCGTTTTGTCTCTCTTTTTGAGAATCGATCGAAAATCACTACACTTCTTCCCCACAAATTTGTTGCCAAATTTAAAAATTATTATTATTGTATACTTTTATCTCATTTTCCCCTCTCCCTTTCTTCCCTTCATCTACCTTCCCCATTCGATTTGTAAACTGTCCTTGTAATGTCTCCCCCATCTGATGCCCCTGCTCAAATAAAAAAAATTATTATTATTATTACTATTATTGTTAATATTGTTGTTCAAATTCTACCGATGTCGACTTTGCCTCTCCTTCTATTGGGTGCGATAAAATATATCTAAAATTTTATTGCCTTCACAGTGTTTACCGTTTTACAAAAACAAACTAGAAAATTGGACCAAACAGAAAACACAATTGAAAAAATTAAAAAGAGAAAAAAGGAAAAAAAAACAATTCACCACCTTGGGTTGAAAAGTTGGGAAACCTTTCTAATGGCTATTGAGATACGCCAACACGCTTGCAACGTTGCCGCGGTTGCTGGCGGGGCTGATGCACTGGAACAGCCAAGCACCCTCACGAGCCCAGTTACCTCTGCAAGGCGAGTTGCCAGTTAAGACAGCAATCTCGCAGTTAGTTGTCCGACCCCACCAAACGTCTCGAACGCCACAGGATGGAAAATGTAGTTGGCCGACAGGTTGCGGTATTTCAGGATTTTGTTCCGCTCGGCCGCAGAAGCTGTGGATCTCGTTCTGACCCCAGCATCCAGGATGTGACAAGAAGCAAAGAAGTCGTTAACTGTGACATCCCAGACAAGGCATCTGCCTTGCGACCAGGGGCACAGGGGGAGGCTGTCAGGTCTCTTCTCATCACATCTGGACAATCCAGATGGTTCCAAGATGGAGGGATGTATGCCCGGACCAAGCTCCTCTTGAGTATCAGGTTCAACTCCGCATGACGCGCGAAGCGACCAGCATTCTAGCGGCAAGAAAGGCCATGGAGGTCTGTGGAGTCGAGGAACCTTTTTTTTTTTTTCATTTTTCAGACTAGCGACCTGCGTTTTGTGGCCAATCCAGAATTGCATCAGACTGCTTAGATTGATCGATTTAGTTTATTCGCTTTCATAATCACAAATAGGTAAACAAAAAAAAAAAAAATTGACACGGGTCCATCTGAATCCAATATTTTAACTCTGAGTAGTTCCGATTTTGCTTAGGTAGTGCTATTTATTTATTGCAGTTAAATTTTAGTTATGGTTATTAAAATGGTTATTAAATTTAGTTATTAAAATTTGAAACAAATATATCAAAACATTTTTTTTAAATTCTATACAGGAAAAAAAATTGAGGTTATTATTTTGTTTTTATGGAAGTTTATTTACGTACGTACGTGCATACATACATACATACACACACACATACATACATACATACATACATACATACATACATACAATATGTGTATATATACACATACCTATTATAGATAGATAGATAGATAGATAGAGTGGTATCTATTGATGTTTATGTTCCTCCTGAACATACATATTCTAGCTTTGTACCCGTCAAAATGGCGTTATTTCTCGCTTTTCAGTAATTCTTAATCGTTTTGCTTAAAGTCTCGCTCCATTTTCTTATATTTCGTGTACTTTTACACTTCTTTTCTGCAATTCACATCCAGTACACTGGCATAGATGATTCTTTATTGGCTCCAAACATTTAGAGTTATATACCACTGGGACAGCTTTGGTCGAGCATGGATGAGGAAAGCTTTTTCTCGGTGCTAACTGCCATTTTGTTTAACAATAAGGCAAAGCCTTAGCAAAATCAGAGTAGTGTGTGATTTCATAGAGTCTTACCTGCTAATTCTAGCGTGTCGATCCATTATGCAACGCCGTAGCTTGAGAGTGTGCTGCCTGGAGCAGTCCTTTCCGAACCCCCAATTTTATACAGGTTTATACAGAAGGCCCAAAAGCGTCGCCCAGTTCAAGCCGTCCTCTCCATCAATGTTACTGAGACTATATAGAGATCCTTTTATTTGCTGACATTTAATCCCAGGTCAAGCCTGATCGAGTAGACCTTCGATAAACGGTATTCCAGTTATGAACATGTTATATTATTTGTATATCAAGGAACTGCATTTTCCAATGCATAAGACGTGTCGTTTGAAGGAAATCAGGTTGCTATTTCTAAATGGTTATAGCGACTGCACTGACGCAACTCTCCTTGGATCCAAATTCTTTTTAACTGTTATTTAGTCGCAAATCATCCTTGTTGGAATAGATTTAAGATAAACAGCATTCTACCTACGACTACCTTTGTCCTTTTACCACAGTGAACCACATCATGAAATGTTCCTTTTAAAGCGGCAGAGCTCACATTTGCACTCCAGCGGCGTGTATGCCGTCCGAAGGAGACCTTGAATTTGCCCTCTCATCCCGAGTCTCCACGCCTATACAAGCTTATAGAGCAGATCGAAAGGTGCCACCCCTACAAAAGCGTCTTCCAGAACAGACACACTCTCGCTCCTCACTCTTAAGCTACGCTACTGTCACACTCACATATACACCCTATTGTCTCCCCCCCCCCCGCAAAAAAACAAAAGATTTGATTGATATATGTATATATGTGTGCGTATGAATGTTTACACTCGAGGGTGTGCGTATCACAATAAAACACAACTGTGTATGTTTCTTTACAATTTATGTGTGCGCGTGTGTATGTATTCCGTATGTATATGTGGTTGTATGCATGTGTTCACCCAAGAATCTCAAAAGGAGAAGCCCTCAAATGTTTTACAAATTTCCAGTCTTCCTCCAATCCAGAGGTCGGCGAACCAGGGTAAAAATGAAATTCTAGAGGGTGGTATGGTGTTGTCTAGTGGTCAATCAGATATTATTTGTTACCTGCCTTAACCTTATTTTTTTGAGATACGTGTGTTTTTGCTTTGTTTGAGTAGATTTAAGTAGTTATTCAATTCAACCCTTTAACAAAATTGATTGGACCCCGAAAACTGTATCCAAATTGTTCTGGCATCAAAATGCCCCAATTTTGATGCAATTGTAACACAAATGAAGCAACGTCATTTCTTGAAAACCTGAAGTGAAAAAGTTCCTAGAAAAATCCTTTTGTTTCATAATGAGGATATTAATTTATTTTATCGAGTTAGTTTTCTACTTTTTATATTTACGTATATCTCCATATAAACAGATTCAATAAACCTTTTGAATACAAAGAATCTATTATTTTCGTCCTTTCGAATCAAGGAGGTAACTTCGGTGTAAATAAATATACCTTTGGGTAATTGGTCAAAAAGTTCCCTGACCCCCTGCTCTAATCTATTGTGTGTGGAAAATACTTATCAATTTGCGTTGTTCTTTGGAAAACCCAAGCATTTCTAGGATTCTACGGAAATCAGTTGTTTGGTAGCCCAATGCACCTTTGTTAATAGGAATAAATGTATGTTTGTATGAATGTATGCATGCATGCGTGTATGTATGTATGTATGTATGTATGTATGCATGTATGTCTGATCTTTTACTTGTTTCGGTCATTAGACTGCGACCATGCTGGGGTACCGCCTTGAGAAATTTTTAGTTGAATGAATCGACCCCAGTCCTTGTTTTAAACCTGATACTTATTCCATCGATCTGTTTTGCCGAACCGCTAAGTTACAGGGACGTAAACTCATAAACACCAGTTGTCAAAAGGTGGTGGGGAACAAACACAGACACAAAGACACACACACAGATATGTATGTATTACGACGGGCTTCTTTCAGTTTCCGTCTATCAAATCCACTCACAAGGGTTTGGTCAGCCCGAGGTTACAGTAAGCGATACTTGCCCAAGATTCTTAACACACAGCCACGCCTGCGCCTATGCGTGTATTATGAGTGTATGTATATAGATAAATGTGTTTGTGTGTGAGATTGCATGGCGTGAGTATTTACTTTCTCTTTGTCTCCTTACTCCAGCTATTTTAGTTCTAACTGTTCCGCCTCTCTCAAAAGAACCACAAATTGCTTTCACTTAGAAAACGAATAGTGGTGTCAATGATTCTGAATTTCGAGAAACCAGCGACACCAATTCCGGGGAATTACTCCCTGAAAATGCTCAGTCAAAGAATTACTCAGAGCCAATGGATAACAACAACAGGAGCGGTCCCATTCTCATTCCCATTCCTAATGTATCATTTGAATGTAGTGGAGGTCTCTTGCTGCTAAAGGAGTGCCTTAGCAATGAGATGTGAAGTGGTCTGAGATAACATTCACTCTATTGCAGGCATTGGGGTTCTTATCAGTTTCTTCGCAAAGTTATTTTGTAACTATGAATAATTACAAACATAGCCATGTGACTGCGCGCGCGCGCATGTGTGTGTGCGTGGGTATGTGGGTGTGTGGGTGTGCGCGCGTATTAGTGCTGAAGTATAATAGATACAATAATTTAGACCAATTGGGGGATTTGGGAAAGAATTATTGATGCATGTAGTGTTATAAAACCAAGAGCTTCTTCTGCGAAGCCATGATGAGTGCGTTTGAAAAATTAACTTTTGTGCTGTGTACGCGTCTTGTGTTTTCACACAGACACACCTGCGTGCGCACACACATTCACGCGCTCGCGCGCGCACGGACACAGTCGTGTATATACATATTCTAATTGGATTTGATGGCTGAGGAAAGTTACGTTAGGCTTCGAAGATGTATTTCAACTGAGTGAGTTAAATCCTAAGTTCAGTAGTTTTTCTTGAGCTTTAAGACTCATAAGGCTTGTTCCCCGCTTCCCATGTATAAATGACCGCGATCACAACATTCCCCTTGAATGAGGCGCCAGTCCGTTGCAAGATTCAAGACCACCAATTTTGCGGGGGAAAGAACAAGACGATTACATTTTAGTTTATTTTTGCCAGTTAATGTTATTTGCAATCCATTTTATGAAAAGAAAAGGGCTAATGTTTTTAAATTTATTTCTGAGTGAATGTTTATACCAGAATAGTAAGTTCAATACGGACTGCATCTCAGTGTCCCAATAACCACCAAACACCAATTCAGATGTGTGCGTATGTTCTCTTTAAAAAAAATCTATTTCTCTCCGAATTCCAAACCATATGAGATGCAAACTTTCTCTAGATCGAACTCTATTACGTAACTTTCTTAAATAGTATAATATCTATTCTACACCAGGCTAAACATCTTTTAGTAAAGAACAAATGAAACATCTGCAATAATACGTTACTTATCTAGTCGGTTATTTGGTATTTACTTATATTATCAATATAAGTTACAGTAAAGATACACGATTTCTGACTTTTATGAAATTTATTGTGAAAAATATATATCTGCCCTAAAACTATTGGACTGATAATGTAAATGAATTTATACTCCTGCGAAACCATTGCAACAAGCCAAGAATGGCAATACTAAGTCAATTTACAGCTGAGAGACAGACAAAAGAAGAATTTAAAACAGGCATGGGCAGTCTTTTTCGAGAAGCGGGTCGTATGAGACATGGTTCATCATCAGGCGGTCCGCATTACTGAAAGAAGTGAAGGTAATTTTTCGTTAAGCGTGGTATTCGGAAACTCTTGCGGGTCTCAAGCTGCCCATGACTGATTTGTAAAAAACAAACTCATTGTCGAATGTGATCCGAACATTGTCATTTTATAAGATTTTGCTGGCAAAATTTAAAATTAACATAGACATTTATTTACATGAAAGAAAAATACCGGAAGACTTTCATCTTGTAGTGACGTCATATTGGCGCCAAAAAGGCATAGTCGCCATTGCTGCATCCTTATCCACGCATGCGTGGAATTCAACATCTGAAACGTTCCCGCTCTTTTCATACTCTTTCTCGGCCGGCCGGCCATGAGCATGGACGTGTCAAGCAGTGTCTCCAACATTCCAACTCTGGAGCTAGACAAATAACCTCTCAACATCATTGACGGCGTCTCAGCAACCAAAGGGCGAAGTGCTGCCTATTTCCTCTGTAAATAAATATTGTTGTGTTGATAGTTCAGAGTCTGCGTTCCGTTGTTTCTTTTGAATTTAATATAGGAAAGCGGGTGTACACCTAATGGTGTATAACCACTTTCCTATAATTGGTGACCCCGAAAAAAAAGAATGAATCGCAGCCACGGATTCTGATCTACCGACCAATAATACTACACTGCCGCCGCTGACATAAGTAAATACGGCATTTCGAACAGCTACCCGACTCAAGAACAAACGCAGCCCAGAGATTTCCTCAAAGTGGTGGCCCCGAATAAAGAACGACTGCAGCCGAAAATCTGAACTGCGACCAATAATACTACAATTGGTACCTTGAGCTAAAAGATCTACGGACCTCATTT
Organism: Octopus bimaculoides; assembly: GCF_001194135.2. Taxonomy (NCBI): domain Eukaryota; kingdom Metazoa; phylum Mollusca; class Cephalopoda; order Octopoda; family Octopodidae; genus Octopus; species Octopus bimaculoides. The sequence goes on from NC_068982.1 coordinate 129,083,935, forward strand.
CAACAGCCATTGAATTCGTATGTTTCGCGACGTTCAACATCAGGATTGCCTCTACACTTTCATCAAACACAAGTGAAAAGCTAAGAAAATTTTTTCTACGTTAAAGTTTTTCCTTTTGTCAATGACTTCCAGAGTCTATAACCAAAAACTTCTTTATTGCTAAGACCTTTGTGGTTTTTCACACAAAAAACTTCACGGTTATTTCATCTTAACAATTTTTTGAGCAATTTCCTACATGTTTCACGAGACGTCAATTCATTCTTACACAGCGTCCTCTACTTGCTGAAAATAGCAGTAAAATGCACAGTTACATTTCAGTCTCCGAATTCATGACAGCATTTCACAATGCCACTCAACGGTACCTCTCAAATAGACGCCCGCACAATTTTACTCAGTCTGCCTGTGAATATATTCACCACAGTTTTCACAGTGAGATATTAACTCTACAGCATTTTCGAACAGCTATCCGACCAAGAACTAACCGGATAACTCTATGGAAGCCCACACGAGCAACGTTTTTCGACAGTCATAGATTGAACTTTCTTTGCATGCACCT
>NC_068982.1:129085662-129087874 GCF_001194135.2 Octopus bimaculoides
ATTGGCGCCAAAAAGGCATAGTCGCCATTGCTGCATCCTTATCCACGCATGCGTGGAATTCAACATCTAAAACGTTCCCGCTCTTTTCATACTCTTTCTCGGCCGGCCGGCCATGAGCATGGACGTGTCAAGCAGTGTCTCCAACATTCCAACTCTGGAGCTAGACAAATAACCTCTCAACATCATTGACGGCGTCTCAGCAACCAAAGGGCGAAGTACTGCCTATTTCCTCTGTAAATAAATATTGTTGTGTTGATAGTTCAGAGTCTGCGTTCCGTTGTTTCTTTTGAATTTAATATAGGAAAGCGGGTGTACACCTAATGGTGTATAACCACTTTCCTATAATCTAATTCTTCCAAATCTTTCTGTTAAAACAGTATTGAAAACATTTGTGAGGATATTTATTTTTTTTATCACAGCAACTGGTCGAACACCACAAAATTTAACGGAACCTATTGAAGCAAGCCAGCATGCTCGCAGCATTACAACGGGCGATGGCGAAGCTAAGGCGTTGGGAAAGCCAAGCGCCCTAACGGGCATCACCTGACAACTCGGTGAGTGTAGCTGCCAACGTTGACAAGAACTTCGCGGTTAGTGGCCCAGTCTCTCCGAACGTCTCAAACGCTACAGGTTGGAAGAGATAGTTCACTGTCAGGTCCCGATACTTCAGGGTTTTCTTCCGCTCGGCTACGGAAGCAGTGATGCTGAGTTCGTAAGCCATCGATCCCAGCGCCAAAACCTGCTAGAAAAGAGACAATTGCCCTCCTGACATTGTCAGGGATGGAGATGGGTTGTAGAAGACCTGGTGGGTCGAGCCAGTGTAGGTAATCATCTGGAGGGGCCGGAGGATGTTTCTCCTTCAGTTAGTTGAGGGAGTCTGTGGTACACAGGACGAGGGAGAACAGAGAGGAAAGAAGGCGAACAGCTTCTTTAATGTCAAATTCGCAGAATTTGGCATTAACAGTCTTCTTTAAGTTAGGTCGTCGACCACTGTTCGGGGTTGAGCTGATAACCAGCCTGAGATGAACAATGGTTGAGGTAGATTCGAACAGCTCGAACTGCCGTTTCAGAGAAGAAGTGGGGGATCCACTATTCCCATTCATCACGTGGAGGGAGAGAGCAAAATGAACAGAAACAGTTTCTGCCAATTTGAGGTGTTGTTGGATAGGCAGATTTTCTTCAGCAGTTTCGAGGGAACACAGGCGAAACAAGACCGAGCACCCTTAGGGATCCAATTGACGATCTTTAGCTTGGACCGACCCTGGAGGGCGGCGGCAAAATCTGCAACAGGAATAGGACTTCGGAGCAAGGTTCTGTCCTACTAAGGATGTCAGAGCTGAAGTGACATCGGTTGCCTGTCTAGTTAGAAAAACTTTCAGCTTGAACCTTAATAAAGCCGACGCAGCTCCTGAGTGAACAACATTAACTCAGGTAGTGGGGTGCAGGAGGCGATGCAGGCAAGCTAGCTGTAACGGGGGTGGTGGAGTGAATAAGGAGAGGTAGAGAAGGGAGCTGGATGAAGAGCGTTAATACTGGCGGTGGGGTTTGGCTGGGGAGGGCAGGAGACGATGGCGGTAGGTGGGCTATTATGGGAGTTGTAGGGTGAATAACGGGATGAGCAGGACTAATACCGGCCGAAGGGGTTGAGGAGAGATAGGGGTATGAGTTAACTTTCCTGGAATGTGATGGAGAAGGTGGGGAGCGAGAGGACGAAGGCTGGTAGAGTGTGACGAAATCGTTTAACCATGCTGGTCTCCTGGTTACTTGTCACATGACTCAAAACTTTTTAATTAATTTTACTTGGTTTTTCCTTTCCACCAACAAACCACCAATGCAAAGTCCAGCCAGGTCATTGTGTAGCAGAAGTGCGATAATAGCAAAGTGGTGGCATTAAAACATTGAAGAGGAAAAATGAAACAGAAGAATTTGAGGTGTACCAAAATTAAACAGCAGAAGAAGTAGAGAAATAAGTAAACACAAACATACAATTAAAGAACAAAAGAGAATTGCAAAGGTTAAAAAAAAGAAAGGAAAAAGAACCTGCCAAAGTTGTTTTGTTTTTACTCCTCTTCTGCTTATGTAATATTGTTGGATAAAATAATTAACATCTCCGATAGAGAGTGTTTTCAGCAATTTAATCATTACTTAATATTCTAAATATATTATCACGGTTAAACTTTGTATTAGCGATAAATCTTTTTTTTTATTTAGG
>NC_068982.1:129088339-129112410 GCF_001194135.2 Octopus bimaculoides
CACACACACACACACACACACACACCAAAAAAAAAAAATGAAAAGTAAAGATAAATTCGGTGGGATTTGAATTCAGAACACAAAGAATCGGAACAAATAGCGCAAAGTATTTGAAATACATTTTTGACACAAAAATGTATAGAAAATAAGTTCGCAGATGGTAAACCGCGAAATTAAAAAAATATAATAGAATATAATGTAATATGTAGAAACTCGATACTAATGGTTGAGCATTTATTAATCATATAAATTTAGGCTCAATAAAACAATGGAAGTAATAGATTTCTATATGTTATCTAAATATCTTTTGTCTTTTATTTGCTTCAGTCATTAGACTGCAGCCATGCTGGGACCTTGAAGTGTTTTTTAGTTGAATGAATCGACCGCCACTATTTTTTTTAAGCTGTGGAGGGATCACACACACACACACACACACCTATTTTACTTTTCACACATTAACTTGTGCAGATTGAACATGTAAAACATTCAAGAAAGAAATCTGGCTGTTTCTTGCGATAAAGCAAAATTTTTACATAGGCTCTTATTATACTACTGTGGCCTTCAATTTATTATTTTGCTTAAATGGATCACTAAAAATCTTATATGGACCCCAGTTGGGAACCACTGGTTTGGTGGAGCAAATCAACTCCAGTACTTATTTTTTAGGTTTGGAACTTATTGTATTTGTAACTGTTGCCGAACCACTAAGTAACAACGACGTAAACAAACCAACAGCAGTTGTCAAGCGGAGTTGGTGAGAACAAACACGAATACACACACAGTGGTCTTCCATATAGTTTCTGCCTACCAAAGTCGCTCGCAAGGTGTTGGTTGGTCCAAGGCTATAGTAGAAAACATTTGTTAAAATTGCCGTGCAGTGGGACTGAACCTGAAACCACTAGGTTACAAACGAGCTTCCTAACCACAGTCATGCCGAATTGTTTTCATAGTTTTGTTATTTTTTAAACTTCCTTATGATGATACCAGTCGTTATTAACTTCCCAAATAATGCACTCAAGTAAATTTTTGTTTGATCGACAATTTGCCACACGGACAGCAGGAAAGGGAGGTATATACGAGATGCGTTCAAACAGTATCCCATTTTATTTTTTCCCTCAATAACTAATGCTGCATGGGCAAAATCCTTTGGGTAGGAGATGATGCTACCTCTCTTGTGCATGTGTGAAAATTTTCACGCTGGTAGACCACGTCAGTTTCCGGTTATTAAGGTTATAGTACAGAGGTGTAGTTCACGCTCGTCGTTTTCATGCAAGATGACCAAACGCATCAAGTTTTGCCAAAAGCTTGGTGATAATCAAGCTCAAACCATCCAGAAGATTCAGCAGGCCTTTGGCAATGATACCTTAGGTGAAACTCAGATCAAGGAGTGGTACAATCGCTTTGAACATGGCCACACATCAGTGGAGGCCGAGGGACACTCAGGCAGGTTAACCACAAACGGAAACGAGGAGGCAATTGAGAAGGTTCGGCGAATAGTCATGGAAGACTGTCGAGTAACAGTATAGGAAATTGCTCATGAAGTGGAAATAAGCACAGGATCAATACATTTTAATGGAGGATTTGTGCATGTAGAGAGTGTTGGCGAAATTTACCTGAAGGTGCTGGCAGAGCAGCTGAAACAACTCCTCATAAAAATCGTTCAGGACATGCTGGACTGTGCAAACCATGGCACAGACTTCACGAAGACTATCGTCATTGGTGGTAAGACATGGGTTTATGGTCTGTGCCCGATGCGTTTGGTTATCTTGCATTACAATGAGTATGCACCACACATCTGTACTCTAGGAGCATAACAGCCAGATACTGATGCAGCCTACTGGCATGAAAACAGGTGTTGGGCAACGATGATGATGTATATATATATATATATATATATATATATATATATATATATATATATGCATGTGTGTGTTTGTGTGAACCCTTGTCTTAACATCACATAACGATTGTAAACAAGTGTCACCATCATACAAGTGATGTTGTTTGTTTCCAGTTTTCTGTGAAAAACATCCTGGCCACATAAAATTTCCATGAGGAAATATTCCCTTACTTGGAAACCTGTAAGTGTTGGCAACAGGAAGGTCATCTGGCTGTAGAAAATCTACCTCAACAAATTCTGTCTTACCTATGCATGCATGGAAAAGTTTCTGGTAAATGATAATGATGAATGAGAACTAATATGATTGATTGTTTCAAAGTTTATGAACAAGTATTCAGCATGGTATTTGAATATATTTAATCAAAGAATGTAGCTGTAGATTAGGGAATGGTACTGCCTCCTAGGGTAGGGTGGAAAATTTTACATAGTAGCTGGGCACAAATGTGGTGATAGATGCATTTACAGATTTGTAGTCTTTGCTTTCAATTTAAATATTAACTTCAAAAAAAATTTTTATGTAATATTATGATAAACCGTTTCCTACAATCACAACAGCTACAACAAAAACAACAACAACATCAACAATAATAACAGACTTTGAAATGTGAATAAGTAAATAAACAAAACTGAATACATAACACCTTTGCTTATAATATTAGCTTATAGAAAGGGTGATGCAGTGATAAGTAGTCACCTATGTAAAACTAGTACTCAGAACTAAATTATTCTAGCCTGATATTACCTGTATGTACCTTAAAAATGGTAATGGGGGAAGGAAGCATTGATTCATAGCAAAGGTTCATTGAAAAAGAGATGATAGTTAAAAGGAACTTTGAGAATCACTGCTGTAGATGAAATAAATAAGTATTCTGTCTTGAATTCTAATAAAAAAAAAAATATCTTCTCACTATATCTGATACTTAAAAATAACAATGCATTAGAAACAATGTTATGAAAATATTTACTGAGTTAGTTAACGTTAAACACATAGAAGTTGAAGAAATAGCTTTGCATAGCAAACATAGGTTTCTTCTAGTGGTAAAAAATTCAGATTTATTTTTTTGTATAAGATAGTCAGAAGAGAAGTAATAACGTTCATGACCTTTGCAGACCTTCCCAAGTTGATGAGATTAATGTGACTAATGTTTAACTCAAACATCTGCAGGAAAAAATGTTGGCAGGGTGGTAATTTGAGAAGGAAGGACTGAGAAAAGTATTTAATACGTGGGATTATAAGGTGAGATTTAGTACAGGTAACAGGAAGAGGAGGAGAAATAAGTGTTTGTGAGTGGAGAGAGAATAAGAAATTAGCTAGTTGAAAAGAGAGGAAGCTGTTGTAGTAGTGATATAAGAGGCAGAGAGAAGAAGCATGTAGGTGACTGAATCTTTGCCAATCAGTAAGACAGGCTTCTTGTAAATGCAGTCTGGGATGTTTGTGGGTAGCAGCCACACTATTCTGTAAATATTAACGGTACTCTAATGTGGGTTTTACTTGTGCTGAAGTATTCCTTGGCTCTAAGAATCCTAAACTTTGTGATGTAGTTTTAGTATTCTTATGTATGTGGAGTTGCCACAAAATACCAAAGATTGTGAAATGTAGCATTTACACCAACCTTAAGAGTCAGGAGAAGAGAAATAATTTGATGTCTATGATTTTCTCAAGGGAAAGTAGCAACATATGAAAAAAAGAAAAAAAAATTTAACCAAGTATTAAAGCTTAAACTGCACACTCAGCTAGCCAGCCAAGAATTTACCTCCATCCTGTGGTTCTTGACAGAAGTATGTGATGCATAAATTCTTCAGCATAAAAATAAATAATTACAATGGAAAATCAGAAGTCTACATTAAATCTGCACATATTGTATCATATATCATAAATGTATATGTGGTCTGCCCAAAAGAAACCAGCCTTTAAAAAAACAACAAATTTATTGCTTTACTTACAATTTAATCAGCCTTGCTCCTTCAAAATAATTCCCTTCACTGTTGCCTTCAGATCCTTGGAAGCAGTATTAAAATACCACTTTTAATGATTTTATCAAGTCCTAGAATGCTTTTTATAGATAGTACACATGTCTAGCAGCAAATTTTCTTTGAATTCTATTGTCTGAAATCAGCAACATTTCTGCACAGATTTCAAGTCTGCAAGGATTAAATCTGGAGTATAAAATGGTTGGGGGTTGAGTTGTTTTGGACTTTACCATGAAGTCACAAATAAAGAGTGATGCATGAATGGATGCTTTGTCGTTGGTGCAGCATCCAGGCTTTTTTTTTTAAATCATGTATCAGGCTTCTTTTAAACCCCTGTCAAATTCTTTATTGACTGTCTGACTGGATAGAACAACCTCATGCCCTTTCAAACATGGCAATCAGTATCACCTTCACATCTAATCAACTCTGATGACCCTTTATGGCTGCAGCAACAATGATCTTTTTGTTTTGACACCATAAATGTACACCCATGTCTTATGATTTGCCATGACACTTTTCAGAAAGTTTTCATCAGTATTTGAACACCCAAACAGATCTATGACTTGATTCACTCTCTCCCTCTCTCTCCCTCCACCTACTCTCTCTTTTTGTTCATCTGTCAACAGATGCAGCAACACAATCTGTCATCAATTTTTCTTTTAAAATCATGTAGCAGAAAATTTTGTAGATTTCAACTTCTCCAAAAACTTTGGGGGTTTTCAGGCAATTATTTTCCTGGAACACAACACATTCTTTCATAATATTATCATTGCATGTAGTTGCAAAAAGTTGTCCAGATTTGAGACGATATTTGGAGGAAGATCCTTTCAGTTTAAAATGCTGATACCTCTCATGACATTGTGTATGGTTCAAACAACCCTCCCCCAGAGGCCCATTACAACATTAATTAAATCGCCATAAAAGTTTGTCCCATTTTCAAACAGAATTTCAAGTAAATCAGTTGATTTTTCTAAATCTTTCATCATTCAACTCCTGACAAAGCACAAGGACATCAACAGGACTATAGGTGTAAGAGTGGCTGTGTGATAAGAATAGGTGCAGGAGTGACTGTGTGGTAAGAAGCTTGCTTCCCAACCACATGGTTCTGGGTTCAGTCCCACTGCGTGGCATCTTGAGCAAGTGCCTTCTTCTATAGCTTCAGGCCAACCAAAGCCTTGTGAATAGATTTGGTAGACAGAAACTGTAAGAAGCCCGTCATATATATATATATATATATATATATATATTGCCAGTACCGCCTGACTGGCTCCCGTAGGATTTTCGAGTGAGATCGTTGCCAGTGCCCCTGGACTGGCTTGTGCGGGTGGCACATAAAAGACACCATTTCGAGCGTGGCCGTTTTCGTGCGGGTGACACGTAAAAGCACCCACTACACTCTCTGAGTGGTTGGCGTTAGGAAGGGCATCCAGCTGTAGAAACTCTGCCAAATTAGATTGGAGCCTGGTGTTGCCATCCGGTTTCACCAGTCCCCAGTCAAATCATCATCATCATCATCGTTTAACGTCCGCTTTCCATGCTAGCATGGGCTGGACGATTTGACTGAGGACTGGTGAACCAGATGGCTACATCAGGCTCCAATCTGATTAGGTAGAGTTTCTACAGATTTCACTCTGGCCACCACCATCTTTATATTATATTCTTTCTAGCTACTGTCATCCGCCCTTGTATAATGTGGGGTGTTCATGTATCACTTCTATAGCAAGACTTCTGTGCTTGTCTCTCAATTATATTTTAGCCACTCAATATCTGACACAAAGCCACCTCCTCCTATCTCAAATACACACCCGCTCAGGCAAGGAAGATTTTTTACCTATTTTTTCTGGCTACCCTACCTATGACTGTGCTTGTCGGCTTTGTCATACCTTTACCTTCGGCATCAGGCACAAAGCCACCTCCCCTTTCTCAAATATACTCCCACTCAGTTGAGGGTTTTTTTCCTTTTCTTTTACTGTCATTTTTTTGTCTTGCAAGTTACTGTGTGACCTCACTAGTTCTGGTGCAATGAAAAGCGCACCAAGTACACCCTGTAAGGTGGTTGGCATTAGGAAGGGCATCCAGCTGTAGAAACCATGCCAAAGTTGATAGTGGAGCTCGATACAGACTTGTGGATCAGTAGATCTTGCTAAATTATCTAACCCACACCAGCATGGAAATCAGATGTGATGATGATATACACATTGATCTAGATCAGTGGCTCTCAACCAAGGTCCATATAAAATTTGGTGGGTGGGGGGCATACAAGCAAGACAGTAGATTGGGGATCCACAGTAGAAGGTTAAGGATTCATGAAAATGTTTGGTTATGATGTATTTATTACAAAAAAATAACTAGGTTTCTTTCTCTAACTTTTTACATAGTTTAACATGTTTCCAGTCACTGAAACATATTCTGTCAGAGAGTGCTAATGCAGATCTACAGACGTTAATATGTGAAAAACAAAATAGAAATTTTGAAAGAAGTATCTTATAAAACTAGTTTTTTTAACATCAAATAGCTATGGTGGGGTTTGCCAGAATGAAATAGTAATCAAAGGGGCCCATTTCGTAAAAAATGGTTGATCAAGATCTGATCAAGATAAACTGTTAATGTAATTTTATTCAAACTGTTTAACAAATTTTCTAAACTAATGAGTACACGCATCTAAAAAATATGAAGCATAATAAAACAAATTTTTCTGATATAAAAAAGTTATAAAACAAAAAAGTACTTTTTTTTTACTCATAAATATTGTCTTGCTGGTTTTAGTCTGTTCAAAACTATTTACCATATTATAAACAAGGGCAGCAACATTCTATAACCTCAAACCTTATCTATTTTTATCATAGAACTTATCTATCTGTTGAATTGAAAATAAACTGCTTTTAAATGAATGTGTTTAAGTTATTTATTATTAGTTAGTCAGTTAGTTAACTATGTCTATGTACTTCTATAAACTGTAGAATTTATTTAACTTTTAAAATAACTAAATATAATAAGAAACATTTTCTATCTGCTGAGTTCTCCACTTCACCTCACCTGCTAAAATTATTTGCAGCAAGTCTGCAGTAGAAATCAAGCTATTCTAGCAGAAGAGGAAACTAGAGATGATAAGGCTGGCAAGAATTTGTGCGTTGTAAAGTGTATTACCATTCCTTAAATACCTAATCTGATAAAAATAAAAATGAGAAGGAAGCAAATTTAACATCGTTATCAACAACTATAGGAGATTTTTCTTAAAACCTTATCTATTTGCTTAGTATTCTTCAATATTAGAATATGTGTAGTATTAACGAAGAATATTAATTATTGTATTTAAATCAGCTCCACCTAATTATACATGTGTGAATAGAAATATTGCTAGATATACCAGAACAATATCTATGTAATTTTTTAAACTGGCACAAGGCCATACATCTTAGGCTGGAGGAGAACAGTTGATTATTTTGGCCACCAGTACAGCTCTGGTCCTTTATTTTATTGTCCTCAGAATGATGAAAAGCAGAGTTGACCTAGACAGGATTTGAACTCAGATTGTAAAGAGCAGGAGCAAATACCACAAGGTATTTTTGACATTTAAACAATGCTGCCAATTTGCCACCTTAATGTCTATTGTGGACTGCACTACTTGTGTTTAGTTCTTTATTGTAACATTTGTCATCACAGTCATCATCATTTCAACATTCATTTTCTCATGCTTACATGGATCATACAGAGTTTATTGAGGCTGATTTTCTATAGCGAGATGCCCTTCATGTTTCCAAGCAGGGTAACATTTTCCCTATGACCAGACATGTTCTCACAGAATATCAAAAATGAACGACCATGCATATATAACAGACACTCCTTTACAAATAACACAACATGTCAAGACAAGGAAACACAAATATACACACTCACACATAGATATATATAACAAGCTTCTTTCATTTTCCATCTGGTCTAGCTGTAGAAACTCTGCCAAATCAGATTGGAGCCTGGTGTAGCCATCTGATTTCACCAGTCCTCAGTCAAATCGTCCAACCCATGCTAGCATGGAAAGCGGACATTAAACGACGACGACGACGGCCTAGGACTAGAGTAGAAGACACTTGCACAAAATGCCATGCAGTAGGACTGAACCTGAAACCATGTGGTTGGGAAGTAAACTTCTCAACCACACCGCCACACCTGCACCTATTTTGCAATACATTTGACTCCACACATAGTTTTAAGTCCCTCAATCAGTGAAAGGTCTGTTATTATTCTAAATTCCACATTTAGTAGTTATTTACTCCACCTTCTACAATTTGCATTACAATTTCTCATGTGTTATTAAATTTTGGAGACGTTTCATGCTAAGTCAGATGCTCTTACAACCCTCCATATTCCAATTCTTTAAATCTTTACATGTTATAAAAGCTTTGAACAAAAATGACCTTGAAAAAAATGGTTTTACTTGTTTCAGTCATTGGACTGTAAGCATGCTGGGGCACCATCTTGAGGGGTTTTAGTTGGACAATATTAACCCCAGTACTTACTTTTTTTGAAGTCTGGCACTTATTCTATCAGTCTCTTTTGCTGAACCACTAAGTTATGGGGATACAAACAAACCAACACCGGTTGTCAAGTGGTGGTGAAGAAACAACCACAGACACTAGCACACACATATATACATGGTGGTCGTGAGAAAAACGGAAAATTTGTGATATGCAAAGTTACATTTTCACAAGATCTCTTTGAGGTAAACAATAAGCACAACAAAGTGTGATATCATATTAACACTCACAAATGTTCAAAATGTTTTCCATGCACTTCATGACAGTGTTTTAATAGAGAAATCCAAGCTCGTGTGACATTTTGAAGTGTAACTTGAGGGATGTCATTCCAAGCTTTCATCAAGCACGTTTTCAGTTCATCAATGACAGTTATATAGCATGCTTGTTATGATTACGTGCTCATTCAATAACTGAAACCACCTATCACACAGTTTATCGATCTAATTAATGCTTGCTAGTTTTGCCTTCAAATTTTCTGCTTTTCTAGCGACCACCCTGTATATAGTGCAGGCATGGCTTTGTGGTAAGAAGTTTGCTTCTCAACCATATGGTTCTGAGTTCAGTCCCACTACATGGCACCTTGGGCAAGTGTCTTTTGCTATAACCTCAAGCTGACTAAAGTCTTGTGAATGAATTTAGTAGACAGAAACTGAAAGAAGCCTGTTGCATATATATATATATATATATACGAGTGGGTACCCAAAAGAAACCAGAAATTTGCAGCATTATTTTATTTACTTAGTTTTACATGTTTACACTTTTATCGCCTTCAAAGTATTCTTTATTTGAAGCAATGCATTGGGCCAGGCACATTTTCCACTATTCAAAGTAGTGCTAGAACTCTTGTGAATTGATGCCTTTTAATGCCTCCATCGTTTTTTTCCTTCACCTCTTCCACATCTGCAAATTCCGTAGCATCAACTTTTGTCACCAGCAATGACCTTTGAATAAAGGTCTGGATCAACTTCCAACTGTTCTTTCAGTTCACGACATGCATTCAGTCATGACTGCTTTTGATCTTCTGTGAGCAAGCTAGGCACAAATTTTGCTGCAACACCTTTCATTCATAATTCCTCATTCAAAATTCGTTGGCAGAAGCTCCTGGACTCACCAGTCATATCATCAAGTTTGTCAATTGTTTGGTGACAGTTCTCCAAGATCAGTTCATAAATTTTCATGATATTTTTTATTCATTTGGGAAGTCAATGGTCATCCCGAACAAAGTTGTTCTTCAAGCAACAAATGACCATTCCTAAAATATGGAAACCACTTGTAAACATGTGTTTTGCTCATGGCAGCATCCTTGTAAGCTGCTCGAGGCATGACAACTATTTCAGTTGCCATTTTCCCCAGCAGAAAACAGAATTTCATGGAAGCATGCTGTTCCTTCAATTCAGCCATCGCAAAAGTTGACATACAGGGGAGAAGCACTGCAAAACAAAAAGACGCACCATGTGGCAGTATGACCCTACACAATGCTGCTGGTCAGCAGACTGATGTCTGAGGGTCACATCAAGTGGCTTCTAGCAGTGGAAGCCTGAACTACAATGAGCTTGTCCCACAAAGTAACGTTTCCAGTTACTTTTGAGTACCCACTCATATATGTGTGTGTGTCTTTGTCACTCACTACTTCTTGACAACTGGTTTTAGTGTATTTACATCTCCTAACTTAGCAGTTTAGCAAAACAGACTGATAGAAAAAATACCAGGCTTAAAAATTAAGTACTGGGGCTGATTTGTTCAACAAAAATCCTTCAAAGCAGAGCCCCAGCATGGCCATTGTCTAATGACTGAAACAAGTAAAAGATAAAATATACATAACAGGCTCTCATATAATCTCTCTCAACCAAATTCACCCACAAGGCACTGGTCGACCCAAGGATATATTAGAGGACACTTGCCCAAGATGCCACACAGCAGGACAAAGCAAGTTTCTTAACCATACAGCCAAACTTGCACCTATAAATATAAATATTCAGGACTTTTTGGATCATACTATATACAATGGGCTGAACTACAATTAGTGTTTCACCAAATGAGTCACTGTCATGTTATAATTAATGTTAGGATTAACATTACATTAATCAGTTACCTTTTTGTTATGAGCCTATTCAAGCAGACTTTTGACATAAAGGTAGGTGATTAAATGTAACTTTATCCAACTTCTATAATAAAAGGAACACTGTTACAAAATGCATTAGAAATGATGAAGGAAGAAGTTATGAATACACATACAAGTATACACAAACATACTTGAACATATACAAACATAAAAACAGTGAATTCATTGTTATTTGAAGTATAGAATTCACATCAGTCTATATGAGACTCTGTAACACTGTCTATGCACTAACTAACTGTATAGTATTGGATGTTTGCTCCTTTCCTACCATGCTTCACCTCTAATTCCATTCTGCACATACCTACACATATACAAGCACACAGACCCACCACCACCACCGCATCACTAAATATGAGCTAATGAGGGAGGCATATACGTGGTTGTTACCTCAGTAAAAATAGCAGCTAAATCCGTTTCAAATCATACCCTGCCTATTTTTTTCTTGGAAAAAGGACACATAGGAGAATGTAATCTTAGACAGAATGGGCATGGCTGGAATGCCTTTTGATCACAAATCTGCTCAATCAGGGTTAACCTGATTCAGAGTTAAGCTATAGACAGCAACATCACAAAATTTTCCCAAATCACACCTGCCATCTTAGATAAAATGAAAGGAATGCTTATGAGAGTAAGAAGCTCACTTTGCAACCATGTGACTATACAGGGTGTCCACAAGGTCTGGGTATATGGAGTAAATAAAATCATAACATAAACAATTAAATGTAAGAAATAATAATTTCTTAAAGCATGTGTTAATCCCCATGTAATGGGAGAGTAGTGTGTAGTGTCGGAAAGAAACAGGGAATGCTAAGCTAAGAGGAGTTAGTATAGGTATGAGTTAAGGCACTTGTGAACATGACAGGTGGAATGAATGGAGTAGGAAACTCAATATTCCCAGACTGTTATTCTGCTCTTCATTTAATAAATCATACTTAGTATGTACCCAGTGTGAATATTAAACTTTTGCCTGTCCAAACCACTTTCATAAGTTTATCCTAAATGTCCATGCTTGTTTCCAGAATTTTAGTTAGCCCTTGTTTTGCATGTTTTAGGTGATATAATGCTTTCCTTTTGTAAGTCACAAGTTACCTAGTGGCTTTGGTGGATGAAAGAAGTGGGAATGTGTATTATATATGATGCTTGGACACCAGAGAAATATGTCCTGTGTATTACATGTGATACACAGGACAGGCAAAGGGTTAACTAGGTGGAGACATGCTATTTCTGGGGCATTGGATGTGTGGACCATACTCTGCCAATGTCCCATGATCACCAGCACCACCACTTCAAAAAAAATATATATATATATTCACAGCTAGTGAGTGAGGGAAGCTCTTTGTGGTTACTTAACCTTGTAGAAATAGAAACTAAATCTCCTTCAAAACTTTACCTAACAGTGGTGTGAGATCCTGTGTTGGGGGCAAAACAGAAAAACAGACATAAAACAATAATGGTGACAATGATGATGGAGATGGTGATGATGCAACAAGTTTAATGGTCCTTCATAAAAATTATTGTTTTTTAAGTGCTTAGCATCCCCACATATACACTTCTAATTGCAATAGTAACATGAGTAATTTGTATCAGGCAGAAGTTAACAGAACAACAATGAACTCTATATTCCATAAAATTTTAAATGTACAATGATGACTTAAAAACGACATAATTTTAACTTGAATTAAAACATTTAAATACAAAGAAACAGGGAAAAAGAGAGATAAGAAAGAAAAGAAAAAAGGGGTGGAGGCAAAGCAGCATAAGATGGAGGAGGAGGAGGAGGGCTATGGTCCACATGCCCCAGAATAAATGGTGTTTTCAGCTGTGTCCCTCGGTAATGACCACAATGGTGTTACTGCAGAGACAGACCAATGACATTCACTGCAACAGCCACTCCACCTCGCAGGGCACATTCCTCAGACAAGCTGCAATCATCCCTATTTTGCAGAGAAAATTGGTAGTATGGGGTTTGAGAACACCTAAGGTCTCAACAGGGATCAGCACAAAGCTGGTCAGGCTCATGTGTTTATTGATTTTGTATGATGACTTGGTTTACTTAAAAGAATAAATATAATGGATTTGGAAGAGTAATATTTTGAGTTTGAATCCAGCCAAATTTGGAGAATAAGTAAAAAAAAAAAAGCTGTTGTTCCACAGTTTTTTCATCAACCAAATTTTGTGGATTGGCCAAACTGAGGTTATGATAGTCGATA
Source organism: Octopus bimaculoides (assembly GCF_001194135.2). Lineage (NCBI taxonomy): Eukaryota > Metazoa > Mollusca > Cephalopoda > Octopoda > Octopodidae > Octopus > Octopus bimaculoides. Next base: position 129,101,078 of record NC_068982.1, read on the forward strand.
CTTGTCCAAGGTGCCACGCAGCAGGATTGAACTTGGAACTATGTGACTGTGAGATGAATTTCTTACCAACACAACCATGCCATTTCTAGTACTAAAAGACATGGGAACACAGAAAACAATTAGACAACCAGCTAGTTCTATGCTGATAAACAATTCAATACTTCCACATTTGTCTATGAGACCTATGACCAAAGATATTCTAACTGTGACCATCTTGTCTATTTTTTATTTTATTATCACCCAAAGCATTTAGTGAGACCTTTGTTTAGTTTCTTTTATAAATTGTAGGGTGTCATTTGAGGGAGATTTAGCTGCTATTCCAAGCAGGTTAAGCAGTTGCACAATATGCTGAGATTTGGATTGAATACTAAGCATTAAATTGGCCACAATCTAATGCAAAGTATGTAACATTGTGGGTTAATATAGCTGTATAGCAACAACCGTATATGTAAACACAAAATTTGTAAACTTATTCAGACTATTCAAGCACAAAACAACCAATATAAAATTAAATGGTTTTGTTGATTGATATTTTTCCAACCACAAACTTTAAACAATGAATCACTTCATGAAATTCAATACTAATTAATAAATTCTTTTAAAATGGCACACTATGAAAAAGTTTTAATAACAAAATTCATACAATATCAAGTTTTTGTAGTGTTGAAATATTGAAGATACTTCCTTCTAGATATATAAAATAACCTTTTATTGAATACAAGGAAATCTGGTGCCACAATAACATCCACTTAGTACATTCTGCAAAATATTTGTCAAATGAGCAGAGACAACAGGATTAAAAGGCCCCTTTAGTCTTATCTTGTCAAAGATGTGGCAACCTTTTTAGGGATTATGCTAAGATAAAATGCACCCAGTACACTCTGCAAAGTGTTTGATGTTAGTAAGAGCATTCAGCTGTAGAAACCATACCAAAATAAAAAGTATGAGATGCAGTTCCGCTGATCTAAGAGCAGTAACTAAAAAAATTCTGCCAGCATGGAAAATGAACATGAAATAATCCTTTCGACTATAAATGCTAAGCATTTTGTCCAGTGTGCTAATGGTTCTGCCAGCTCACTACCTTAATGAATGTTAAATAATGATGAACGACGATGTTATTAGAAGACACATTCAGTACATAACTACAGACAATAGCTTTTATTGTCCATAGTTTGATATTTTTCAGTTGCTTCAAAGACCAGCTAAATCATATGACAAATGGTAGATTGTGTTAATGTTCATATTCAAACAATAAGCAGATTCATTCATATATTTCAAATAAGCCAATTTATCTTTTGTTCAGCTGTTTTGTAGAATATACTCACAGCTTTAGAATTAAATTTTGCTGTAACATAATGACATATAATTGCAACACAATTTAAGGCTGTGGTTAAGTTTACTAATGGTCATTTCATACTATAGAGGTTGTATTCTAAATATTCTCTCTTTGGAATAGTATAGAAGAGAAAATTGATAAAATATTTAAATATCTTTAAAGAGGACTTCTTCCAGCTATAGGCTCCACCTATCTCTCACTTCGATTTTAGCTTGTATTTGGTCCTTTGACAAGCTAGAAGCAGCAACCAAACTACCCTTATATCACATCTTAACACATTAAACAAGGAAATACACAATGGATAATATATTCCTTGATAAACTATCTGAATAAAATAATATGTAATGGTCATGGCTGGAATGCTTTGATCATAAATCTACTGCATCACAGTTGATCTTAGACTAATACCTCCATACCACTACATCTCTCAAATCAAAAGCTTTCAGTAGAAATTGTTAGTGTGTGCCAATGTAGCTCTCTTTTCACTCTCTCTAATTCATATTATAACAACTAAAATGAGCTTGAAAATGTGATTAAGATGAATGTAGTTAGTTGATCTAATTGCTAAATATATATTAACACAAATGATGTCGGTAAAAACTCTGTTGCGTTAGTATATGTTATATATTTGACTACCACTCAAAGTAAGGGATTTGTTAACAAGCTATTTTTTATCTACAAAAACTGAATTGTTCCTCAGCATAACACCAGCTGGTGATGTAGTTGTTTTCTGGTGTTCACATATGCTTTCGCATTGGAAATAAACACAGGCATGGCTAAGTTAAAAAGGAAGTTTACATCACAACCACATGGTTCTGGGTTCAGTCCCTCTGCCTGTAGAGTACCTTTGGCAAGTATCTTCTGTCATAACTTTGGATTGATCAATACTGTAAATGAAATTTAGTAGATGGAAACAGATCAGAACTTGTCATGTATGTATGGTGAGTTCTATACAGTTTCCTCTTAATCAGTCATTATAAAAATAATATTAAAATTCAGGGCAGCTTTCTTTAGAAGAATTAATACATCATTTACCTATAGTTTAAAGTAAATAAAGTTGAAGTGGTACCAGATTAATATCATATGTTTGATATAACGTGAAAGACAAAGAATGTAGAAGCAAACTGCAGTAGAAAATGTTGCATATGATAGAAGAAATGCAGATTAGTGGCTGAAAAAAAGATAGCATGAGACTGATTCATCCAACCTACACAACTATAGGAAGCTAAAACAGAAATACTTCTAATTGTTATCTGTAAACAATCCCACAAGTCACTCTATTTATGAACCAAAATAATGGTTTTTAATAGATTAATGGATAGATTTTTTTTTCTTTCATATCATGTGTTTTGCATGCAATCATGTCATTGGTTAAAAAATTTCCAGTAGGCTAATCGCATGTTAACTGGAGTTCCAGTGCCAAGAGTGACAAGGAAGAAGTATAGAAGTATCTGTGTAACTCTGGTTGAATAAACGCTGCTTAGTATTTTTTTTGAACGCACCAGTTTATTAGTTTGCTTTCTGATGCTTGCATTTTTTTTGTCAATATGCATTGTCAAACAACACATACCCACACACACACACACACCAGAAACAGCTGTAAGTTAATGAAGTTCGTAAGAAAATTGATTATTCCTTTGTCTTCTCATTTTCTGATATATATATATATATATATATATATATATATATATATAAATTAAAACAATAGGGTAAAAAATTGGATATTAATTAATATCAATTTGATACCAGGGAACAAGCACATGAATACTTACAAACACACACATTATATGTTCCACAGTTTTCCTTTTCTAAACGACACTCATAAGGCACTAATCAACCCATGTCTAACTAATACAGGTATAATCAAAAGCTCTACCTAGAAATATTAAATGTCTATTGAAATTTTGAATTCTGTATTGGCATGTTAATTGGTATTCACTTTGTTATAATATTCACTATTGGTACATAGTAAATATTTAACATTTTTTATCAATATTAAAAATTCAATAACAATCTATTGAAAGGAATAGATATAGTAAAATTATTTTGCATAATGTGTTAGTGTATCTGTTTTTAAGTAAGCAACTGATTATAGATTATTAGTTATGACTTTCATTAAGCAATACTGCAATTAAAAGATGGAAATCATCTATATTAAAGAAGGCAGGATATTTAATTATGTGCTGCTATTTCTGCTAAAGCATACAAGAATAGCATACATTGATCAAGCTCATAACCAGCTCTTCAAGGTTTTGTTTACCATTTATTTGTAATTATTTAAAAACTATCCAGTTTATATTTATGCAACATAGATAATAACAACAAAGACTGGTCGGTTTTCTTTGATGTTGTATATGTCAGATGATGAAAGACAGTGATGAGCAGCAAGATGTTGTGTTTCAACAGACCTGTCCAACCCATGTCAACATGGAAAAACAAATGTAGAACAATCATGAAGATATATCAGTGGTTACAAAAGAATTCAGTATCGTTATCCCTTGTAATGATTGAATATAATTAGAATATTTTATAAACTTTTCTTGTCAATGATATTATTGAACTTACCAGTGTAGTTACTATTAGAGAACATTTTAAACTGCACAGGAAAATATTTTGATAAAAAATGAACCCTTTAAAATTTTAGCTCTGTTTTATCAACCATATCATAATAATTGACCAAGATGCTCAGCCATCATGTGTTCCATTCCCTCATTTGTAATATCCAATAAATGAATATGAACTATTACTTAGATATATGTACAAGCATCCCTGCCTATATAAAAACTATTTCAGTTATGTCATGAGTATCCTTCAAAATTTCCATACACCAATACAAATTTGAAACTGTTATGCCTGTGTAAGGCATCAGTATTACTTCCCTCAACCATTTTTTTTATCTTCTCTCTACTAATATCAAATACTACATTTAAACAACTCTTTCTAATAACCAAGAACAAAGCCCAGTCATTCTCAATTCTCTGCCCCTCTACTCTTTCTATCCACCTTCTTGTACCTTAACAGTATACCCTGATATCTCATTTCTAATATCATTTCTCCCTTTTCTGCTGAGGTACTCATTTATCACCTCAACAGTAAGACACGTGTTCCTGTCTCTCTTTCCTACTTTAGCCTCTCTGTATCTGGCAATAAGCCATCTCCCTCAATACTGCACCCCAACACTGTAAAGGGCTTTTGTTGTACATGTTACTTGGGGATTTCATTAGTTGTTGTGTAATCATAGAATATAGAGAAACCATAGACATCACATAGGGATCACCAATATATAAAATATAGTTAAGATAGATGACGACAGTAAATTATGTATCATATTTCCTTTTTAGTTTCTATGTACCACAAGAAAGATAGATCTATTTGTAATCATCATCAGCATCATCATCATCGTTTAACGTCCGCTTTCCATGCTAGCATGGGTTAGACGATTTGACTGAGGACTGGTGAAACCCGATGGCTATACCAGGCTCCAATCTGATTTGGCAGAGTTTCTACAGCTGGATGCCCTTCCTAATGCCAACCACTCCGAGAGTGTAATGGGTGTAGTACTATAAATCACTAATTCATACAGTGAAAAGTAACAATGTTCTATTACAAAATTAATAGAATATATGGTTTGAGTTAAATATATGGTAGAAATAGCATTATACATGCTCTTGGAATAAAGTTCTTTTTGTTATGTGTGTTGTGGTTAGAGAAAGCTTTGTTAAAATTGAAAAACCAAATGATATTCATAGTTTGTAACCTGGCGGAGTAGAGATACAACAATTTTATGTCTCAGTCAGCTATAAAAAACTTGCAAGGGCTAACTAAAACAAGAGCTGTGTTCACCAATTACTACTCTTGTTGGGGTACTAGTTGAAAAGTGAAAGAGAGAGCACAGAGAAATGAACAGGCAGGCTGAGTTCTGGCTTCAATAGCAAGTATTTGGCAAAGAGCTGTTGTACTCTCATTAGTCCAAATAAACCAATGCAAAATGGTAATATTATAAAACTTTGTCTAGTTGCATGAGGGTTACCTCATATCATCTAGTTATATTAACCATCTGACAATATTTCAATTAGATATTTTATTAAAGAGCTTTAGTGTATAATCAGACCAAAAGTATTAGAAATTAGAAAAAAAAAAAAAGGATGAAACATTGATGAGATGATGAAAAAAAAAACAAAAAAAAAAACAATGAAATCTGTTGAACAGTGAAGTTTATTAATGATGAAAAACAAACAATTTTTATTGTTTAATTCTGTTTTCTTTTTTATTTTTTAACATGCATTTACAGTAGAAGCTGTAATGTTTAATTTTTGTAAATCATATTAATGAAGGACAAAATGTCAATGATTAAACACAGCCATAAAAAAAAATGAGATATACACAGCCTTGTTTGACAAGTATTTATATATTTTTTTTGTTAATTTTTTTTTTAATTGTCAGAGGAAAATATATTTTTGATAAACAGTAAGTAAAAAAATAGATTCTACTTATATAGGATATGTCAATATTTCAAACTTCAGAGTGAAATATGCTGAAGATATTTCAAAGTTTCAAAAGAAAAGTAAAACAGATCAGAAAAATAAGAGAGAAAGAGTGGTACCAGCTAAACTGACACATGAAAATTATTGTGAAGTTTTAGAATAGTTAACATTATATATATGTATATATATATATATATTATTCATACTTTATGAGATCAATATTTAAGAAGACACGGTTGCAACTTCACATTCGTTATTGTGTTGGTTTAGCTTGGATTTGCTCTACTACATTAGTTGTGTGTTACACTTCTAATTAATAAAGTGCTCAGAACAATACTTTAGGAACAATGGTAAACATTGTAAAGCAAAAGTAAAAACTCTTATTTTTCTATTTGCTTTAGGTTCTTAATGTTATTGATAGGTTATACGAATACATAGTTTAGTAGGCACTTAATTTATCAATTTATATTACTGAACTACTGCAAAATCAGGGGACATAAAGGAACATAAACATAAACGACACCAGTTTTAGACCACAAACATAAACACAACACAGACACATATATATATAGAGAGAGAGTAAGAGACATTATTATGGGTTTATTGAGTTCCAATGATGTAAAAAAGTATTCAGTACTGTTAAGAAGAGTTGAATAATATTTGTTGAAGGTATGAGTCATTATTCAGAGTTTCTCATTACCATTTTACATACAACTATGCAGAAGCCTTCAGACGGACACACACACACATCTATATATGTATGTTTATGGCTTTAGGTAAGGTTTATATAATGTAATGGTTTCATAAATGGCTTGTAAGAGGAGTTTCTTAGCTTCAAAACTATGTTGAGAAATTGACTACTAACAGTAAACAAGAAACCCAAGTTCTTACAGAAACTGTCTATGTTCTTTCTAAACCTGTCTCTATAGTGAAGCCTGAAACTGCAAAGAGTAGTCCATTATTTCTATATAAGCCACCAATGATGAAAGTCAATTTATCATACAGAACCTTAAGAATGTATGATCTGACAATCTTGCTAATTTCAGTAGTCTCAAACTTTCTACAGGTTATGCTTACTTTGAAAGGCTTGGTGTTGTTTTTCTTGATCCATGAAACATTGTTGTAGAAGATGAAGATTATATCAATTTTTGATATTTTGATTTCTGATACTTTTATTTAGGGTATTTATTTGTCATAGCATAGTTCAGTTATAGGTTCTTTTCAAGTAAGATATTTGGAAAGAAAACATTTTACAGATTTAAATCAATACTTGTGAACAGTTTTAGTATCATCATCATCATCATCATCATCGTTTAACGTCCGCTTTCCATGCTAGCATGGGTTGGACGATTTGACTGAGGACTGGTGAAACCGGATGGCAACACCAGGCTCCAATCTAATTTGGCAGAGTTTCTACAGCTGGATGCCCTTCGTAACGCCAACCACTCAGAGAGTGTAGTGGGTGCTTGTACGTGTCATTGGGCGATTATTCACACACATGCACACATACACATATATGAAGGCACATAGCCTAATAATTATTGTGTTGCACTCATGGTCACAAGGTCATGGTTTCGATTCCCAGATCAGCTGCATGTTGTGTTCTTGAGCAAAACACTTCATTTCACATTGCTCCGCTGTAAATATGTAATCTGGCAACAGACTGACATTCTACTGAGAGGCTTGGGGTGTATGGGGACCCTATTAGACACCAGATTCCTTGTCACAGCTTGTCTAAAGGAATGCAAAACACCATGTTTTGCTGCATTTGTGGGGAAAGTATTGAGTTAAACTCAACACCATCTGATGGATCGTTATAAGGTATGGAAGACAAGCTGGAATTGCTGAATATGTTCCAAAGGGAACTATTTCAAAAGAAATTGAACATGAATATAAATAATAAATGAAATATATCATTTACTGATGTTCATGGTTCTATTTATATTCCTTAGTTTTTTGCAGCATTCAGATACCACCTCATAAACATCATCATCATCACCACCACTCTTTTTATGCCTAATTTTCCATGCTGGCATGGGTTGGACAACATATCATGCTCTGACATGAGAGAGAATAGTAACAGTTCTTATTTACTGTTATTTCCCTCCTAAAGTGACGAGGAACCATACCTCATTGATATCCTTTAATTTGGCTTGGTTTCAACAATTAGATGCCCTTCTTATCACCAATTACTTTACAGAATGTACTGTGTGCATGGTACTAACACTAAAGAGGTTGCCTTATCCCAAACTAAACTATAAAGTGTCCTTTCTACTCTTCTTTGTTTCTGTACATTGGCACCAAAGAGGTTGTTTCATACCCCAAAATACAAAAGGGAGTTGCTGGTTCTCTGAATTATCTCCTCTAGTTCCTCCCATTCTTTCCCACAAAAATAGTTGTGTGGAAAGGAACAATCACATCATCGGTATCAGGAGATAGTTTGTGATTAAACTAAACAGTTCCCTTCACTCTGTATCAATCAAGCTCAAAGGATTAATGGAATTAGAGTGATGATATCTACCTCCAATGTTAACAAGAACAAACAGGTAAAAAAGATAATGAAATGAGTGAGTTTATATTATTGTAATGTGTAAAACCTATGTGTATCATTATATTGCATTTATGTTATTGTACTTTACTCTGTGTGTATTATTGTATTATGTTTATCATTATTTTATTTATGTATATTGTCATTGTGTGTGTGTGTGTCATCATCATCATCATTTAATGTCCGCTTTCCATGCTAGCATGGGTTGGATAATTTGACTGAGAACTGGTGAACCAGGTGGCTACACCAGGCTTCAATCTTATTTGGCAGAGTTTCTACAGCTGGATGCCCTTCCTAATGCCAACCACTCCAAGAGTGTAGTGGGTGTTTTTACATGCCACCGGTACGAAGGCCAGTCAGGCAGTACTGGCAATGGCCACGCTTAAAATGGTGTATTTTACGTGCCACCTGCACAGGAGCCAGTCCAGCGGCACTGGCAATGATCTCGCTCGAATGTCTTTTCATGTGCCACTGGTACAAGTGCCAGGAAGGCGACACTGGTAATGATCACACTCAAATGGAACTATTTACGTGCCACCGGCACGGAAGCCAGACAGCTGCTCTGGCAACAGGGAGATAGAGAAAGATTCATGCACACACAAGGCATCCTTCACATAACTGAAACTCTGATTATTGAATTTCACATATGAAATTGTAAAGTATGATTATTAGTTTCAAGAGTCAGCATGTAATCCTTCCATGACAGATACTTAAGAAAATTTTAACAATTTTAGACCAAAACTCGCAGTACCTATACGCTCAAACCTCACTATCACATACACATTATTTTCTCCATGCTCCCACCTTGTCTGTGCATGCACCAATTCAACTGACCTTGTTTTCATTGATCTCAACATGCTTGCCAACATCTACCTGCTCTCTCTTAGCACTCCCTCACTTTGCTTAAGTGTGCACCAATTCAACTGATCTTAGCTTTACTACCAACTTTAATCTATTTTACTCTTTCACTCCTTCCATTTACTCACTAAAATTTTTGCATCTAAATTGAACAATGAAATAATGTCAGTTATAATAATACAATTAATACATGATGGCAATGAAATTACCAGTGAGAATTAAAATACTTTTAGATATGGTAAAGATGATAAAAACTTCGCTATAATAATGTGACATTTTTCAATGACAGTAAACAGCCATGCTTGCCATGGTATTACTAATGTCAGCCTTTTGTACAGAAAGGGCCAGAATTTAATAAATGTAGCTGTGTTTATCACTGATTCATTCATCACTGATCCAGGATAACATATGTTCAATTGTGAACCATGTTATATTTATCACAGCTTGATCTGTGATAACATGAGTTGGTGTTCAGTCAAAGATTTTACTTGTATCATAAAAATGTACCCCAATAACAAGGTTCTGCTACCCAGAATGCACTATCATTTGTGTTTACATGACTGTGCTTAAGGTTGTGTATTTTTATATGGATTTACCTACTTGTATCCATCAAAATGGAACCAATGAACAGAAAAATTATTAAGACACCTGAACTTAACAAACAGTGTAGATGGGTGTATTCTCTCAAGAAAGTACATAATGGTGAAGCTTTGTTGTTATGGGCCATGAGTTTGGTGTCAATAAATATACTTTTCATTCAGTTCACAAAGTGTGTGGTGATGATTCATTTACCACTGTAGTTTTTTCTGAACCATACACCTATGATAAATGAGGATAGATATAATTTCATACTCAAAATTACGTCTTATTTCATATGGAAAAAACCCCAGAAAAAATGAAAAAAAGCTTAAATGTAAATATTATCATTATTGAAATGCTATCATAGTGAGAAGCAAATAAAACCTCTGTTCCTGAAATACTGCAATTATTAGAAAGAAATATAGCCATATGAGTTTCTATTAAAAGATGAAAAGTATTTGATAATGAAAATGTTTAAATGGAATAAAATGAAACTTTTTACATTATATCCTCCCATACTAGTCTTTTATATCCTTCCATAGTAGTTAACTTTTCACAGTTGACTTCATAGTAGGTACACTTACACAACCTGCATCAGTAAAGTTCATTGGGCACTTAATTTTTTCTTTTTATTTCTTTTTTGTTACTTTGAAGATGTGTAAACATTTTGAGTACATTTTGAACACCAATCACAATAAATCTTACTTTAACACTTTTTTATTCTATATATTATAATGTTAATAAGTCAGTGTGTTATATATGAAAGATATTTTTTCCAAGATTTTATAACCCATAATTACTTGTACATATACATGTGAGCACTTTATATATTCAAATAAAAATTATATATATGTAATATTGATTTCAAATTTCAGCACAAGGCCAGCAATCTCATGGGCACAGATAAGTCGATTATGTTGACCTTAGTGCTCAACACTGAAAGGATGAATGGCAAAGTTAACTCCAGCAGCATTTGAACTTAGAACATAAAGTTGGAAGAAATGCCACTAAGCATTTTGTCTGGCATGGTAACAATTCTGCTAGCTTGCTGCCTTATATATATATTTAATATTAACATCCATTTTTCCAGACTGCCTTTATTTGGATGTTTATATGGGTGTGTATTTTTAAACATATGCATATGTATGCACACAAATAATAATAATAATAATAATAATAATAATAATAATACATATATTAGAATTGGGGATGCCAGTTTATGGGATTACCTTAAATACCCCGTTCATAAATGGTTTAGCTTTATGGTGTATCGTCAGATCTCAAAAACTTGTTGGCCCATGACCTGTTAAAAATATGGAGTGGGGAAATGTCTCCATATTTTTAAGAGTTCAAAGGCCAACAGATTTTTGGGATCTGACAATACACCATAAAGCTAAACCCTTTATGGACAAGAAAGCTAAGGTAATCGCATAAACTGGCCCTCCCCAGTTTTAATATATGCTGCTCTACATCTTAGAGTGTGCTTCTTCTTTCAGATTTATGTTTTTATAAATGATCTATATATATA
>NC_068982.1:129113800-129114378 GCF_001194135.2 Octopus bimaculoides
ATACATATATATTATACATATATATATATATGTACATATATATGTGTGCATATATATATATATATATATATATATATATATATATGTGTGTGTGTGTGTATACAAATAATAAATGAGTATATGCATATATACATACATGTATGTACATACCTACATCTACCTGTATATATAGATGCATATCTGGGTACAAGACGTTGCAAACAAAACAGACAAAATGAGGAACAGAGTACAGAAAACACACAGGCCACATAGAGAACATTTCCTTCATCAGCTGCCACCATTGTAACACTGGCGTTTCGAAGAGCTAGGGCAGGATGCATTGTTAAAATGGCTCTTCCCACAGACCACAAATTAAATTTTGTACCATGGAGGAATGTAGTGGCGGACAGAAAACAAGACAGGAAAACGAAACAGTAAAGTAAACAGAAAAGGCTATATGGCCAGATGTAAATATATGTATATACATATGTATATATATGTATATACATATGTATATATATGTATATACATATGTATATATATGTATGTATGCATATGTATATATATATATATATATATATATGTATGTATACATATGT
>NC_068982.1:129114438-129120880 GCF_001194135.2 Octopus bimaculoides
TATATATATATATATATATATATATATATATATATATATATATATATATGAAATATCTGTTGTTTTAAGTGTCTAATAATAGGCATCTTAAATAAAATATCTCTATCTTCAAAACTAAAAATCTTCTAAATTAAAATTTCGTAACATTGCTTTGAATTTAGAAATTAATTCTTCTGTAAGTGAAATAAAAATGTGTATCATTCAATATAGATGAACTAAAAGAAATTGCTGTCAAAATCTCACCAGTCATCGATAGCAAAGAATTAAAATGAATTTTCAAAATATCCTAATGTGTTATATACATGGAAAATTAAAACTGATATATATGAAATAAATTTTAGTAATATTAGTATTTAGTAATGCTTATATAATGTGTTAATGTGTTGTTTTTTTTATTATTATATTCCAATTTACGCCCTCCAGTGAAAGCATTAAGGAGCTATTTATTGTGTAATACGTATAGGTATTAGCCAAAAGGGTTAGATTTAAATTATGAAGGTGCTGATTAATCGCTTTGGAAGATATAAAAAACTTTGATAGTGTATGTGTCAGCTTGCTGATATAAAGAGAAGGAAGAGAGATAGAAAGAAAGAGGATGGTGATTGGCTTTGAATTAATAATGATTTTGAATATTATTAATAATGCTTGAGCCATCTTAAACGATACTTACATCTTGCAACCTTTGAAGAAGATCATCATCTTTCTGGGCTGCATTATTGAATTCATATGGTGCAGTCATAACAGAGGACATGTATGGCTCAGAAGGAATTATTTCCTGCACATCTCTATCAGTTATGTTTGCAACATTCTCATTAATATAATTGTCATTTGAAAGATTTTTCCTGGAACTATGTAAAGACTGATTTTGAGAAGAGAGAATTTGTTCAGTCTGTTCACGCTTTCTTTCTGGTGGGTAAGAGGGTTTCCTCTGAGATTGCGGTTTTGCTTTTTGAGTTTCGCTTGATCTTGGATAAACCTTTGGTTTATTTGAAGAAATTGAGTTAATTTCAGTCCATAATTCATTTAGTTCACCTAATGATTGTTCTATTTTATGTAATCGTGCCATAATAATACTTGAAGCTTTGGCATCTTCTTTTATGATATTTTCACTGCTTCTGAAAGATACATGTATATATATATTAACAGTGATAGTGAAATGAAAAGATATTTAAACACTCAAGTTAAATTTATCAAAATATTAGAAATATTTAGAAATAAGCCTTCCCCCACCCCCATCCCAAATATAAGATTTGCCTTGAATATTTTTACAGTACATTTATTTAAAGCTTGAAGTCAGTGTTGACAGAATTCAATTTAAAACTCATTTTTAAAATCATTCCAGCATGAATTAAAGGCAGATTACTTGTGAAAAGAAAATTATCTAAATTAAAAAAAAAAAAAAATTAGCAGTAACTCTGTTCATTGTTCATAAATAAACTAGATTAGAAACATTAGGTATGAAAATTTCTACTTTTAATAATATATGATTAACTGTTATGTGAAAAGGTGTGGTGGAATTTGAAGAAGAATGGTATTAAACCAAAACATTTATTTTACCAAATGAAATGATTTAAGAGTTTATGTAATTTATCCCCAAAACTACTTTTTACTTTATTAGAAAATGTCAGCAGTGGAATCTTTTGCTGCCAATATGTCTAGTCATCAATATTTTGGCCATTTAAATACTATATGTTTTCATTTAGCAGGCTGATACTTCATTATGATGCCTTCCTTACCCAGTACCTCTTTAACTGCTGCTCACCAACATTTGCACCATCCAACATGAACCAACTTCTGCTACCCAACAAACCTTCCTCACCTACTTCTTCACCGCATGTCCAACCACACCCAGCACTCAAATCCATTCCCTAGCAGAGAACCTTATAAATCCTCTGCACCCAGCCTCTACCCATTTCCCTTACACTTTTCTAGGAGTCTGCAACTCTACATACTTTCCTGCCCTCCTAACAGTTCATGTGATTTACCCACTAAACTACTTACTGTATTTAAAATAGCTAATTAGTCCCTTTCTTTAAATAAATTGTCAGCAGCAGCAGCAGAAAGGGGGTAATGCAATATACACCGAGTAAAAAAAATTGTTTTCAAAAAACTAACAGCGAAATGGTTGTTTCTTTGAATGTACAGGGAATGTATTATTGTGTTAGCCAAGTCTGTAAAACACTTAAGATAGAACACTCACACACACACACAAACTCAACAAAGGTATTACATAATGATATGTTGTCTGTGTAATAATATTAGATGGGAGACAGAGGGGAAAATCAGAGACATCAGATAACTGAACACAGGTGTTATGAATATGCAGCAAGAATGCATTATAAGAAGTGAAGTGGCAGATGTTAGCAAGTTGTCTATAATGGAAGACTAGACTAAAATATATTAATAATGATCATTGGAATGAGTAAGCTTTCTCTTATTTGATGTTTACAGTGTTTCAATCAGTTAATGCTTCAGCAAATCCAGATGCTATTTTTTACATATAAACAATTCTTTAGGCTAGATTGAAATCACAAACTTTGTTGTAAACTATAAAATTCAGCAGTTTTATATGCTGTGCCACTACTTCAAAATATGTTGATATACTTCTAAATTTAATGTCTCAAAGCATGGAACTCGTTTTAATGATTTACATAAATACCCTCATAATTTACGATTCCTAACAACAATAAACAGTTAAATATTTCACTGTTGTAAACCACCAAAAGAGCTTTAACCCATTTGATACCAACTTGCCTAACACCATACCTGGTTTTATGATACAAACTTCCTGTTTCAAAGTGATCTAAATTAAAAACTTCCAGCAATATTTCATGTTTCAAATGAAGCTTAATAAAAAAAAAAGCTTAATAATGACTAAGTTGATAATTTTTCATTATTTTAAAAGTTAATTGAAACCAAAACAGTGTATTTCAACTGAAATCATCATCATCATCGTTTAACGTCCGCTTTCCATGCTAGCATGGGTTGGATGATTTGACTGAGGACTGGCAAACCAGATGGCTGCACTAGGCGCCAGTCTGATCTGGCAGAGTTTCTACAGCTGGATGCCCTTCTTATTGTCAACCACTCCGAGAGTGTAGTGGGTGCTTTTACGTGTCACCCGCATGAAGGCCAATCAGGCGGTACTGGCAACGGCCACGCTCAAAATATAGAAACAAATATAGAAACAAAAAGATTAACAGTTCACTTGGACCACTAGAAATAACAAATCTTTCTTAAATTATACCCCATCATGTTAAAAAATGAACAACTCGTTAGAAAACGTAACCTTAAATAGACTCATCAAAACTTTTTATGTCTGAGTCAGACAGAATTTAGGAATTTATTGAGGCAAGTTTTTTATGGCTAAATGTTCTTCCAATCACCAACACCCATTTCCAAGCAACGTTATATTTTTCATGAAACAGCATGTTTTCATGGAAGACTGGAAACAAATGACACAACTTATATCACAGTAACACTTGTTTGAAATTATCACACAATGTCAAGACAAGGAAACACAAACACTCACAATGTGCTTCTTTCAGTTTCTGTTTAACAAATTCACCTGCAAGGCTTCGGTCAGCCTAGGGCTAGGATGGAAAAACTCTCACAAAATATGCCATAGTGTGAGACTGAATCTGAAGCCATATAGTTGGGAAGTAAACTTCTTGACCACACAGCCATGTCTACAAGTGAGGAAAGATGCCCAGTATCAACCCACACGTTATTTTTGACCGTTGTGATGTTTAGTTTTCATTTCAGGTTATATTGGTAATAAATATTCAGTCAGATCTAAATTTTGTGAACAGCTGATCAATACAATTTAGAATTTGTTTAGACAAGGGATAAACTAGCTTGTCTATCTTTATAAACAAGACCTGTAGGTCTGCTTGATCAGAACTGATTTAAGGATCATCATCATTATCGTTTAACGTCCGCTTTCCATGCTAGCATGTGTTGGACGATTTGACTGAGGACTGGTGAACTAGATGGCTTCACCAGGCTTCAATCTGATCTGGCAGAGTTTCTACAGCTGGATACCCTTCCTAACGCCAACCACTCCGAGAGTGTAGTGGGTGCTTTTTACATGCCACCAGCATGAGGGCCAGTCAGGCGGTACTGGCAACGGCCATGCTCGAATGGTGTTTTTTACGTGCCACCTGCACAGGAGTCAGTCCAGCAGCACTGGCAATGACCTCACTCAAATGTTTTGTTCACGTGCCTCCGGCACAAGTGCCAGTAAGATGACGCTGGTAACGATCACACTCAAATGGTGCTTTTTACATGCCACCGGCACGGAAGCCAGACAGCAGCTCTGGCAATGATCCTGTTTGGATGGTGCTGTTAGCACTCCACTGGCATGGGTGCCAGTCATCGAATTTGATTCAATTTCGATTAAGGATACACAATAATAACAACAACAACAATAGAGTATATAAGATTTATAAACCTTAGTAATTAATTCCTATGTAAAACAGTGTTTAGTTTTCTTTCAATTTAATAAACACAGCAGGAAATATTTGTTAAATACCATGGAAATTTGTTCATATAGATTTAACTCACAACCACCTGATCTTTAGTTGTCAATAACAGAGTTTTTTCTTTGGCAAACATTCAGATCACATCCCTGGTTCCCTCCCTGCCCAAGTGCTTTATTAAGAATTTTTTTTAATACATTTTTTGCTGCAGATATTGAACTGCAAGTATTCAGGCTGAGCATCAACTACATCAATCTCACTGATCTAGGAGGGTTTGCAAATGTCATGGGTCCTGTTTCTTCTCCCCACATTAACTTATTTAACAGAAAAAAAAAGAAGAAGAGGTTGAACCATAATAACAAAACACCCAAAGTGTTCAGTATAAATATATCATCATCATCTTTTAACATCCATTTTCCATGCTGATATGGGTTGGACAATTTGACAGGATCCACTGATGCAGTCTATGGACATTGCAGCATAATGCAATCCTCAAATTGCAGTTGGATGTCCTTCCTAAGTCAGCTACTTTACAGAGTGGGTACTTTTTTTGTGGCACCAGCACTAGTGAAGCTACCATGCAGCTTGCAAGACTATGATCTACTTTGACTGAATGGTGCTACAGTAGAGAAGGTGTCTTTATGCAAAATGAAAATGAAGGGCTAGAACAATTTTGTTTTTTTGTTTTGTTTTGCTGTAGAGATAGAGAATCTACATGGCTACTCCTATTATAGAAGAATGAATGGGTGTAATTGGTGGGGTGAAGCAGAGAGAAATAGAAATAAAATAGTGGTAATAAGGTGCCAGTCTGGACCCTCATGGTGCAAGGAGAATAGAAGAGAGGCAGAACAGGAAGTGTGGGTGGGTAGAAGTAACACGAGTATATAGGAAAAGTGAGGAACAGTTATATGTATTTATGTATTATATATATGTACGTATAAATACTTACTCGTCCAGTACTATTATTGGCAAAGCAAGTCTTTGTAGTAAAGCTTTACCCATTTCAATGGTGTCCTGGGCATCAGCTGAAAGTTTATCATTGAGAGTTTGATGTTTATTCCTTACTTCAGGTTGTAATGGTAATGAATGTTCAGTCAGATCAAACATTGTTGTGAACAATTCATCAATACGATTCAGAATCTGTTTAGATAGAAAATAATATATAAGGTTTTATATAACAAACCAATTCATACATACATCTTGTCTGAACATGTGAGCCTAGAAATAAAGAAAGCAGCTGGTATTGCTTTGATAGCATTAATATCATGTGACCTGTACCTACCAACAGAGGCCTAAACACTCAGAAGCCTCTTGAATTTCTTTCAGAACCCTCATTCTGCTCCTAGTGTCTGATGAGCTAGAATATCCTATGTGCCCACGAGACTTTAAGTCATGCGGAGCTGAGTCAAACTGTTATTACATATATATCATCATCATCATCATCATCGTTTAATGTCCGTTTTCCATGCTGGTATGTGTTGGACGGTTCGACTGGGGTCTGGGAAGCCAGGAGGCTGTACCAGGCTCTAATCTGATCTGGCAGTGTTTCTACAGCTAAGCATATATACATACGTATATATGCACACAGCCATGCATATAAATATTCACCTACACACATGTACATCTAGATAAAAGTGGGAATTATGAAATACAAGTTTAATGCAGGTGTATTTTATTATGATAACACCAACACTGAAAAATGATCTGAAAGTCTATTCTTTTGATATTTCATGTTTTCTTATAAATATAATAGAATAATGAGATGGATTGCTTTTACTCCTTAGCCCTTTTGATCCCAACCACACTGCCCCTAGTTTTATGATGCAAGTTCCCTGTTTTAAAGTGATCTAAGTTAAAAACTCCCGTCAAAAATATATGCTAGTTCAATATTCCAAACAGCTTAATAATGATTTCAAACGTTGGCACAAGGCCAGCAATTTTAAGTGTGTATGTGTGGGGGG
>NC_068982.1:129120890-129158773 GCF_001194135.2 Octopus bimaculoides
ATTGATTACATTGATTCCAGTGTTCACCTGATACTAATTTTTATTGACCCTGAAAAGATGAAAGGCAAAGTCAATTTGAACGCAGAATGTGAAGACGAATGGAATGCTGCTAGCATTTTGCCCAGTTTGCTAATGATTTTGCCAGTTTGCCACCCTAAACACCAGCTTAATAACGATAGTTATTTTACTAACTGCTTCATTATTCTCAAACTAAATTGAAATAACGATAGTGTAATTCAACAGAATTATGGTAACAAAAGGGTTAATGATAATGTGAGTGCTACTCTAACATATGTTTGAATACCTATATGCTAATATGTTTGACAGTTTTCATTCCCAGTCGAAATAATTCACTTCACATAGCTGATACATACATACATATATAAGGCATGAAAATTATACACTCTTATCTCCCTTACCTGTAATTTTATTGTTTTATTTATGTTAATGTGAGAAATGGTAATCATCAAACTTGATATGTTTTTTTTTAATTAGCATTTATAATTATTTGATTATGTATATAATTAATCATCTAAAACTTTTTGGCTAATTTATGCAGAAAAATAATATGTAATAGTAATATATGATACATGTAGAAACTCTGCCAAATCAGATTGGAGCCTGGTGTAGCCATCTGGTTTCACCAGTCCTCAGTCAAATCGTCCAACCCATGCTAGCATGGAAAGCGGACGTTAAACGATGATGATGATGATGATGATGTTGAATTGATGAAGGAACATGAACAGCGGGAATAAATTAAGGAAATCTTGTAAAGAAATTAGATGAGACCTGAAAAAAAGTGGGTCTCAAATATAGAATAACGAGATATGTTTGCTACACACACACATGTATAATATACCACATGTGCATATATGCATACATACATACACACTCTCTCTCACTCTCTTTTCAGTTCCATCTTAGATCTACCACACCTTAATACCTTTAATTTCTGCTATCATTCTCGACACCTTCTCATATCTACCATCAAATCCCTCACTAACTGTTGCTGCTCCACTCACTATAGCCACTCTTTTGTACTTCCGACCTCCATCTCTGTCACTGTACATCTCCCTCTCTCCCCGCTATTACACCTTGCACATTGTTTCCCTACTTTCTAATCTATATGTTTGTGATGGAGTGTCATGATACTGTAGCTCTCCTGCCTTTCTGTGCTGGTGCTTGTTGCCGCCTCCTTCTTGAGTCACTTCTATCTTTTTAACTTTCCCCACCCCATACTGATATTTACCATCAGTAACACCATCACTCATTATATTCACCTTTAATGCCATCTCTAACCACCTGTTACTCTCTTCTCACTCTTATGACATTAATCATCCTCTCCTGTTCCCCTGATCCACTGCTTTTTTAAACTCTGTGTATATATGTATAGAACAATTTATCAGAAGAATACCTTAAATTCTACAGCGCAAAAAAGATGATAGCTTGTGTATCATCATCATCATCGTTTAATGTCAGCTTTCCATGCTGGCATGGGTTGGACAGTTTGACTGAAGACTGGTGAGCCAGAGGCTGCACTAGGCTCAATCTGATCTTGCAAAGTTTCTACAGCTGGATGCCCTTCCTAACACCAACCATTCCGAGAGTATAGTGGGTGCTTTTATGTGCCACCAGCATGAGGGCCAGTCAAACGGTTCTGGCAACGACCACGCTCAAAAAGTGTTTTTTACATGCTACGTTTTATTATCACAATCGACATCATTGTTTTTAATGTCTACTTTTTCATGCTCACACGGGTCAGACAGTTTGTTCAGGTTGATAGGATGCCCTTCCTATCACCAGCCCTTACTTGTTTCCAAGCAAGGTAATATTTGCCCGTGATTGGACATTGTTTCAGAAGATAGTAAATGAATGACACTACTTGTATGACATGGTACTCATTTACAACTATTGCATGGTCTCAAGATGAGGAAGCACAATAAAAACATACATTCACACTACAAGCTTCTTTCAGTTTCTATATACCAAATGCACTCACAAGAATTTGGTTACCCAAGGGTTGTAGAAGATACTTGCTCAAGGTGTCACAAAGTGGGGCTAAACCTCATATAATATGGTTTGGAAGGAAATATACCTGCACATATATACACATGTGTGTGTGTGTGTGTAAATATATATGTATATATTTTATAAATCATATAGTTCCTAGTAATAATTAACCACAATCTAGAGATGACTGACTGCATTGTAGGAATTTTCTAAAGTACAGCAAAGCATCAGTTATGTAAAGACAGAGTGCACCACATAGATATGAGTAATCTTTTTCATATTCCAGCTTAGAACATTACACCAGTGCCATTCCAGTGAGATGAGCAGAGTTATTTTAAGCCCATATTTTCTCTTTAGATAAACCAAGATAAATAGCATAATCCATTTCTGAATCTAACTCAAACAAGGATTCTTTATTGTCTTATTTCACTTTTTTGAAGTAATGTATTTCATGATTAAACACCACCATTTTTCCCTAAAATAGATTTTATATACACTTCTTTTTGTAGATGACTATTACGTCAAGAAAGTTTTATAAACTAACTTATTCAGCCTTATCCTCATAATTTTAATGTCTACTTTTCCATGTTTGCATGAGTCAGACAGAATGTTGTGGCAGATTTTTTTATGGCCAGATGTCCTTCTTGTTACCAACATTCACCTGTTTACAAATAAGGTAATATTTCACTATGGAGAGACATGTTTTTATGGAAGACTGGAAACAAATTACGTATGATGATGGCACAATTTTGTATGATGATGACACAATTATAGTGCAATATTAAGACACACACACACACAGAGTCTAACCCATGCCAGCATGAAAAACAGAAAATAAATGATGATGATATATATCATCATCATCATTTAACATCTGTTTTCCGTGCTGGCATGAGTTAGATGGTTTGACTGAAAACTGGTAAGCTGGGGTTTCAATCTGATTTCAATCTGATTTGGCATGCTTTCTACAACTGGATGCTCTTCCTAACACCAACCACTCCAAGAGTGTAGTGGGTGCTTTTTACATGACACCAGCATGGATGCCAGTTAGAAAACACTGGCATTGGCCATGACTACAATCTCACTTGGCTTGACAGGTCTTCTCAAGCATAGTATATTGTCAAAAGTCTTGGTCACTCGTCACTGCCTCTGTGAGGCCCAAAGTTTGAAGGGTGCTTTCTATGTGTCACTGGCACAGATGCCAAATATGTGACACTAGCATTGGTCATGACTACAATTTCACTTGGATTGACAAGTCTTCTCAATATTAATTTGGAGGTATTTCAAATATGATTTGTGACACATTTTAACTTCTAAATGCAACTTCACTGCAAGCTTTCTAATCAGTTTAGGGCTATCTCCATTTAGTATCTCCTACTGAGGAAGCCTAATAAATCAGAAATGCATCTAGGGGTCTGAGAGAGGGTGCCACTGAGCTGGTACTGGTGTATTTACACCTTACCATATGCGAACTATTTTTTTCCCCACAGTCAACTGGAATGAAATTTCCTTTAGGACTTAAAATATGTCACAAACGTATTTGAACTAACCTAAAGTTTGTTTATTTCCTATCACTGCTTCATGTATATTACTGCTAATGTGTACACCCACAATACACACACACGATGGATTTCTTTCAGTTTCAGCCAACCAAATCCACTCACAAGGCTTTGGTTGACCTAAGACTTTAATAGTAGAATTCACTTGCCCAAGGTGTCACACAGTGGGACTGAACCCAGAACCATGTAATTGGTAAGTAAAATTTTCAACCATACAACCAAGCCTGCAACTGTCAATAACAATATGTATATACTTATACATATAATTTCAATAATTAATTTGTGACTTTAAATAAACTATTACATCTTTTATTATTGAAAAATGCATTGACTGCAGTATACATCTCTATTTTGAATCACAGTTAGTGATACTTAACACTGATTTAGTGAATAAATTTCATCAGTGGGAACATACACTATCACTGTCACCAATGTTGTAGTCATCAAATTGAGCTTGTTTCAATTAACATGGTCCATCATCTTCCACCTCTCTCTATTTTCCATGGTATGTGAAAGCTGGTCTCTGGATCATCCAGTATCATCTGTTAAGTGATCAACATATGTTTTCACAGGGTGACCAATGTGAATTTGACAATGGTGTGGTGTCCAAAGTAGAGTGTCACAAACAAATATTCCTACTTATGGTATAATCATTCTTTGAAAGTGTGTGTGTGTGTGTGCACACACATGCATCTGTGTGTGCATATGTGTGTATGTGAATAAAACAAAATTTAAAATTTATCAAACTAAAGCTAATAACTTAGATTCTAATAAGGTTGTAGTAATTCAAGTTTTAGTAAAACAAATTACAAGCCACTTTAATTGTGAAATGTTACATTACCTCATCAGAAGAAGTCATGAACATAACTGATACAGTAAGACGGTTGGTCCGTTCTAAAGTTCCCTGAGAAAATTTCTTCCAAGCTCTTTCAAGTTTTTCAGCAATTAAATTATTGCCATCCAAATTGTATCTTAATGATCGTCTTAGAAAGAGAGCAGCTTCTAAGAGTTCTTTTCCATAATGGTAGGTCTCCTGGAGAAACATAAGAGATAAGGAACATACATTATTATTAACAAATAAAAATAAACAACTGGTTGTCTGACTAATGTAAGCACGGAAAAGTACATGCTAAAATAATGATGAAGTTGAGGATTTAAAAACATATGAAGAAATACAGTAAAAATTTCTTCTAGTACAGTTGTGGTTTATATCCTTTTTGGTGCTGTTCCACTGTTCCATTTTTATTTTCAATTTCAAGGTTATATCATCATCATCATCATCATCATTGTTTAATGTCCGCTTTCCATGCTAGCATGGGTTGGACGATTTGACTGAGGACTGGTGAAACCGGATGGCAACACCAGGCTCCAATCTAATTTGGCAGAGTTTCTACAGCTGGGTGCCCTTCCTAACGCCAACCACTCAGGAAGTGTAGTGGGTGTTTTTACGTGTCACCCGCACGAAGGCCAGTCAGGCGGTACTGGCAACGGTCACGCTCAAAATGGTGTATTTTATGTGCCACCCGCACAAGAGCCAGTCCAGGGGCACTGGCAACGATCTCACTCGAAAATCCTACGAAGGCCAGTCAGGCGGTACTGGCAACGGCCACGCTCAAAATGGTGCATCTTATATGCCACCCGCACAAGAGCCAGTCCAGGGGCACTGGCAACGATATATACTTAAATGTATTGAAAATCCATTAAGGTATAGCAATCTATTTAGTTGCGGTTTTCTATATCATATATGTTTTGAAGGAAGCCAAATAGCTTTTGATCTATGAAAAATCATTATAAAATAATCATACAATTGTTACCAGATTAGTGCACAAAAAGAGCAGTTGTGTTCTCTACTGCAAAAGGAAAAGGATATCATCAGTCCCTTAATCCTTCTTGATACCAACCCACCTTAGAACATCCTGGTTGTATGATTAAACTTCATGTTTTAAAGTGATCTAAATTAAAGTTGTTAATCAAAATTTCAGGTAAGGTTAAGTTCAAAAATAAAAACAACTTAATAATGACAAAGTTAATTTACTAAATTCTTCATACTTTTGAAAACTAATTGAAACAAAGTCAATTTATTTCAAATGAAGAAATTAACAGAACTGTCTTAATAACATCTGTTTTCTCCATTGTATTAATTCTGCTACTTATTCAGCTTCCCTGAACTTGTTTCATCAACTCTAATTCTACTTCAAACTCTCTTACTGTTAGGTGTATATTTTAATCTTCATTCTTAAATGTAACATTGAATAATAAGTTCACTGTCAAGTCAAGACATTCCCATGATATTTCTGCAGTTGGGACATATACATTGTTTTCACTAATCATTTCCATCCTTCTTTGTCTTGAGCTTTCCTTTTGCAGGTCTTGACCACTCCAATATAGAATTATAAATATTGACATAATTTCTATTCAAATATTTCATAAGCTTGATAGTCTAGGTGGCACTATTTCTTCAAATTAGTGCTATTGTCTCTCAAATTATGTGCCACCCGCATGGAAGCCAGTCAGGCAGACCTGGCATCAACCACATTCAGATGGTGTTTTTTACGTGCCATGATATATATTCATTATACTATATATTTGATATACATATATTTAATATCATATAGAAAGGTGAATCAAAGGTTGGAAATGCATTCACTTAACTAAGAATTTCTAAGGAATTCTAACTATTAGTGTACTCAAAGTATCAAAAAATGTGACTTTGAAAATCATCATCATCATCATTTAACGTCTGCTTTCCATGCTAGCATGGGTTGGACGATTTGACTGAAGACTGGTGAACCAGATGGCTACACCAGACTCCAATCTGATTTGGCAGAGTTTCTACAGCTGGATGCCCTTCTTAATGTCAACCACTACGAGAGTATAGTGGGTGCTTTTACGTGCCGACACAGGGCCAGCAGTTTTTGAGTTCGGTAGAGAGTCAATTACATTGACCAGGACTTGACTGGTTTTAATCTCTTTATATTATTGCAATACAATAATCATAATGGGATGAGTCAAAAAGCATCTGTGCTTGTGCCAGGTAAAAAGTACTGGTGCTCTAGCCACATAAAAAGCTCCCAGTATTTCTATAAAGTGATTAGCATTAGGAAGGACATCCAGCTGTAGAAACTATGCCAAAGCAGACAATGGAGCCTGATGCCTCTCTTGGCCTTGCCAGCTCCAGTCAAACCATAAAACCCATGCTAGCATGGAAAACAGGACGTTAAATAATGATGATAGTATGAGATGACTAAAATAACCAATGTTCAGAAAACAAATTTAGAGGAGTAACAAAGAAAAAAACAAAACAGTATACATATATGAAGAAAATTGAAGATATAGAATCTTACAAGAGCTGTGGACTCAAACCGTTTGTGGTCATCTTGTAGTTTTTCAGCATCTTCTTTAGACTGACCCATTTCAGTGTGATTTTTCACCATTACTTCACACAACTCTAAAATCCACTGGACTGCCTGTAGTTAAAAAAAATAACTAAAATAAATATTTTTATAAACTCTTATTATTATAATGATTTGAATATTCTACAATTTAAAAATAATGATTTCACAAAGTATTTTTCAAATAAACTGATAATTACAAGTTTTTAAAAAATATTTTGGTATCAATCAAATAGTCTGAGGCTGGAGTTATTTCTGGATTAAGCTTCCTCCATCCATTTTCTGTAGGGAGTTGTAAGTCTAATCTCTATTAACTAGTTAAACAATTAGGATGATATGAAATCAAATGAGTGAGCTGGTAAGCTCTTGGCTGAAGAAATCTAAGTCCATATCACATCATTTGGGCAAAGTACTAAATTCTCTATTTTTATCATGCAACAGAATAGGTAATTCACATACACACACACATACAGATAGATAGATATACAAGATACACACACATAGATATATATAGATATAGATAGATATGTATTGGCTGTGAAGTAAGAAGTTTACTTTACAACCATATGGTTCCAGGTTCAGTCCTACAGTGTGGTACTTGGGCAAGTGCCTTCTACTATAGTCTTGGGCTGACCAAAGCCTTGTGAGTGAATTTGATGGACAGAAACTGAAAGAAGCCTGTTGCAAGTATGTGCATGGGTGTTTGTGTCTCCTTGTTTTGACATTTGGTTGTAAATGATTGTCACTGTCATATGAGCTATGTCACTCACTTCTAATATTCTGTAGAAGCGTACTTAGCCATGGGGAAATATTACCTTACCTGGAAACAGGTGAGAGTTGCTAACAGACAGGGTATCTGATCATAGAAAATCTGCCTCAATAAACTTCATTCGAGCCAAGCAAGCATGGAAAAGCAGATGCTTAAAATGATATTCATGATAATGATGAAACTGAGACTAACGAACAGAGTATTATGAAATTAATCCAGTAAAACTCCTTAGAGTAGAAATTTGTAAAAGTTTGGGATAAAACACAAAGCTGCTTATTTTTGGAAGTTTTAAAAGTTTTGAAAAACAAACAAAGAAAAACCCATCAAACTATTCCCTTCTCTCCTTTGAATAAGCTAATGAAATGATCCTAAATAATATTTTTAAAATTATCCTAAAATTTTGTGAAATGTAAAATCTCCCACAAAAATAATCAATTGCAATGGTTTTAATTTTCAACAGAAGTTATGAAAATAGGATCCTACAATCATTCTGATATACAATCTCATTGTTATAATTCTATGGGTTAGGATAAACTATGAGGTGTATATCAAACCTGGTCAGCATCTTTTTCACATGTAAAAAGCTGCAGGATCTGCTGCATTTTAAGTCGTCGAACATCAGCAAGTTCATCACATCGTAACTTTCTTTCTTGTAAATCTTCAACACTTTTATTGATGTATTTTATTTGGCTAGCATAATCTGGTGTGATATCAACCCCAATAGAGTTCTTCATTGGCCGAGACATTTCATCTAAGAGACTTTGTCCATCATTTAGAGTTTGAATAGCTAACTGGTCTATAAAAAAAAGCAAAAGTTAAACAGAATGAGAGTAAATGTTGTAGATATTAAAATACATCATTTTTGCATTTTTTTTTATTATTCCATATTTTTGAGTTAATAGAAAATGCAAGATATTGTCACTGGATCCACTGCTACTGCCACTACAAACAACAACATCATCAACAACATTTTGAGTCTGCTTTGCATGCTGACATAGGTTGAGCAGGTAGTCATTGTCTAAATCAGTTCTGTTCAGAGTTACTGCCCAATTTTGTCTTGGATTCTTCCACTGAATGTCTCCTACCACTGGCCACTTTACTGAGTGTACCAGGTGCATTTTATTGTAACACCAACACTGGAAAGGTTGTCTTGTTTACAAGACTGAAGAGCCTTCTCAACTCTGGGCTGTCTTCATTTGTTCAAGGAAGCATGACGAAAAGCAACAACAATAACAGAAAGATCATTGTAAGAGTGTGACAGGAATAAGGGTATGATGGAAGAAACAGAGTGATTGGTGTGTGAGGATAATAGAGGGGAAATGATGAAAAAGTGGAAGTGTTGGGGAATAATGGAAGAGAGACAGTAATGGCAGCTACACAACTGCTTGTGTGTAGAGATTGAGTAATGGAAGGTAATAGAGACAGGTAATGGTATTAAAGAGTAGTGGATGTCAAAAGTGAATGATCTAGGGGAGAGAGAGTGATGGTAGAGAATATAGGAAACAAACAAATTCAATGTTATCCTTTGTATATAGGCATCTTGATAATGTTAAAAGAAAATAGAAAACAGAAAAACTAAAGACTTGTAAAACACAATAACTTAATTTAATTATGCCATTCATGTACATTTGTAGATGGAGACATGGACAACAAATACAACATCAACATATATAATTTTACTGTTTACTTTGGGAAAAAAATGTCTGCCTCAAGCCTATAAACTCATGTATCTGGCTCTTGTCTGGACTTTCAAGTGTATTCAGGCTGATATGACAAGACTAAACAAGATGACAGTCCATTGCAGGCTTAACCCTCACAAGTACTAGGAGTACCATGGTTAACCTTCAGGTGCCCTGATATCATTTTCAGCCGAGTGTATTGGGTTAACATGAAATGAAGTGTTTTGCTGCACACAACCAGATCCAAAACTCAAATCTACAACCCAATAAATGAGCACTATACACCTTAACTACTAGGCGATGCACCCTTACCACTTTGAGAAAGAGGTAATTCAATAGAGCTCATGTTTAATATTCAGTATTTGAAAGCTGATTTTACACAGCATATACAATTATGATGAGACCATTTTGTAAGTAAAAAGTAAATTGAGAGGAAGTACCTATTTCTTTGCATTTCTCATTGAGATCATTAAGTTCAGTTGCAGCCATTGCAGAATTTTCAGGTTTGGTTTCAGAACATAGAAACTCCAACAACTCATCCAAATGTGATGATAACTGAAGACATATTAGAAAACATAGGAGATAACAATACTGGAAAATATCTTGAACACTTGCAAATGACCATATAATGAGGAGATCATATTTATCTAAAAATAAATATATTTAGCAAGAAACCCTTATTGAGTAATTGGTCTGGGCTATACAACTAATTAATTATCAGAGACATAGATTGTCTGACAGGTGTAATTAATATTTGACGCAGCATTTTATAATGATTATTTTACGCCAATAATAAACTCCTTTACTATTGCATCACTCACATAGTTTTCTTTCTTAGACTTACTCAACTGTACAAGCGCACATTCATTTCTTATTTCTTTGCTTCTTAATGTTATTGTAATGTCTTTATATCTAAACAATGAATTACAGAATAGAGACAAGACTCTCTCATAACATCATTTATAAACTCTATAACGTGAATGTGGCTACTTAGTTATAAGTTTTCGTCAACCAAATAATGAAGCAAAAAAGCTCATCATACAGTTGTAATACCTTCCAGCGTTTTTAAAATATTTAAAAATATTATTATATTATATTTTCTGTTAAAATAAATTTTTTTTCAGTTATCTCAAATTATTGTTCATGCTTAAAAGAGGAAATAACTTATTTTAAAATCATTAATCTCAAACTGAATTACAAATATTGTAATACTTTTCAATGTTAGATTTAACTCTTTTTAGATCAGCCTTTTTTTTTGTGTGTGTAGCTATATAACTTTTGGTTATCTTTTCTTGTCTTTTTCAGGCTTATGCTTAAAAAAATTATTTCAGTACTAATGATAAATTTAGCTACATATTCTTTTCCCTTGTTCTTAAATTTATAATTTATTTATAACAGCATTGATAGTTGCTATATTTTGCTTTGAGTCATTTGTTCTCTCTATAGATGCCTTTTGAGTCATTTGTTCTCTCTATAGATGCCTTTTGAGTCATTTGTTCTCTCTATAGATGCCTTTTGAGTCATTTGTTCTCTCTATAGATGCCTTTCATAACAATGACAAAGATAAATACAAAGCAAAAGCACATGGAGATTAAGCTATTTCACATTTCCATTAAATATCACTCCAAATAGAAAATATTATTTAAGGCTTGTAATTTCATCATCATGCAAAATAAAATTGATTTCTGTAATATCATAGACTATAGCATTATTAGATGTTCTGAAGATTTCTACATTCATTTTGTTACTCTAGCATAGTGAGTTATCAGAAGATTCACTTTATATAATCATTTTTGCTACTAAACAGTTCTGAACTGAGAAACAAATCATTTGTAGCAAATAATTTGTCTAATAAATTATTGGTGCTAAATAAACTTACATCTTCAGCAAAACGATGAAACCGAACTGAGGTTATTAACAGAATCTTGCGTCTTTCTAATCTGCTAGCAAAACTCCGACAAACTGTATCCATATAGTCTCTTTGTGCAAGGATATCATCAGAACAGCTTGGATCCTCTTCAACAAGTTTTTCTGCTTTATGCCGCAATTCAGCATAATTTCCGTATGTTTCCTACAGAGCAAGATGCAATATTGAGTTGAATTTCAAGAAAACAAATACTTTTTTGAACAAAAATAAAAATTGACTAAACTGTGTGAATTTAAATTTAATATGAATGAATATGCCCTTCTGAGGCCCCAGTTATTAAAGCCTTGGGTACAAATCCTTCAATGTGTCTTCAAGCTCTCTTTAGGATGAAAAGAACCATGGACCCTAAATTTTCTTCCAACCCAATTTACATTTTAGGTTGATTTCAGTAGCCTTTGCCTCTCCACAGACAATGAGGTTTTATGCCCAGAATTGTTCTGTCCAGAATCAATATTGTGGATTGTGAAGACAGAAAAAAGTCATGTACTGTATTTGATTTTAACTTAGTAGTGCCAGAGTTGAAAATCTATAGGACATTAGCTATCAAGGCCAGAAAAGTTTCCTTTATGAGGCAAGGAACACATTCTTGCATCTTCAAAGATTAGTAACGTAGTAACATGGACATTTTCAGCATAATTTTCTTTAATATTTCTTCATTTTACCTTGAAATACAAACTATGTAACGGTTAACCCCTCCTAATACCAATCCACCTGAAACTGCCCTTAGCCCTATGACACAAACTTCCTGTTTAAAAGTGATTTAAGTTAAAACCTTCAATGAAACCTTCATGTTAATTTAAGTTCCAAACACCAACTTAATAGCAACAGAGACATTTTACAAAATTTTTCATTATTTTCAGGATTAATTAAAACAAAAGCAGTATATGTCAACAGAAATATGGTAACAAAAGGGTTACATGTGAGAAAGTACTATAACTATTTTCTTACAGCACACTTGATCTGCAATTCTTCATGTGTTTTCCTGAATTTTTCAGCTGTTTCACATGTATCTCCAATATCAATATTGCACGAAAGTAGTTTTTCACCAGGTCCAAGAATCCAGTCAACAACCTGTTAATTGAAGATTTAGAATTACATTACCATAAAATTATATAATATAATATAATTACCATAATACTATATAAATTACGTAGTACTAATGCAAAATTATTTTTAAATACTTTTAAAATTAATGTTTTAATTTTCAATAGATTAACTCACATTGAAAAGAGAATTAAATAAAATTATTTATACAATAGAAAACTATAGTTTAAGTGATATTAAATATTACTTTTCATCACAGACACAAGCACACACACACACACTAACGCATATACAAATACAACAAACCTCTTTAGTTTCCATCTACCAATTTACTCACAAGGCATTTGTCAGTCCAGGGCTATATAACAAAATATACTTGCCCATTGCACCACACAATGGGACTGAACCTAAAACCTTGTGATTGTGGAACAAACATATATCAATAGGTGCAGGCATAGCTATGTGATAAGAAGTTTACTTCTCAACCATAAGGTTCTGGGTTCAGTACTACTGTATGGTGACTTGGGAAAATATCTTCTATTATAGCCTTGGGCCAACCAAAACCTTGTGAGAGAATTTGGTAGACAGAAACTGAAAGAAGCCTGCTGTACACACACACACGTGTGTGTGTGTCTATGTTTGTACCCCACCACTGCTTGACAATTGGTGTGGGTGTGTTTGCATTCCCTGCAACATGGTGGTTTGACAACAGAAACGAATAGATTAAGTACCAGGCTTTACAAAAATAAGTACTGGGGTCTATTCATTCAACTAAAACACATGACAGTAGTTTAATGACTGAAACAAGATAAAATATATATATATATATATATATATATATATATATCAGACTGTCAGCACACAGTCAATGTGATGGATGTGGTGGAGATGATATAAGTCAAATGAGCTTGACCTTGACGGACAGATGACAGACTGAATGTACACAGGCAAGGAATCTGAGGCCCCACAAACAGGAAAATCCTTGTAAGTAAATACTTAGACCAATGCCTTGCAAATACAAATCTGAAATGTCAGATTTTCATTCTCTATCAATGCACCAGAAACACTTCAAACCAATTCCGATTAAATAAGGAAAATATGTTTATTAAAGAATATGAACCACAACTAAATATCCTATAACACACCAGAAAATAAAAACCCCAACTCCAAACTACTGTACAGTAAACACCTTACACCTTCTCAAACACCAGCTGCTGACATCACCTCAGACTAAACCAATGAGATTTTTCTCATGTTTATTTGTTATGATCTTCATTGAACATTTACACTTATATTACTGTCTATCCCTATGAAACTCACTGAAATTTCTGTGAAAATTTGAACATTTGATTGTTTAAATAGGTTTTTCCATATTTTAATTTGCAACTATAAACTCTCCTAAACCTTTTGTTTATTTTATTCTCACCATTGTAAGCAAAAAATTGTATTTGAATAAATCTATTACAAAATTTTAAAATGACTACATGCTTTGCAATTCAAATGCATTTTCAAATTCTCCTATATTTTTTCCTGCATGGGAATACACTTCTCTCCATCTATACACATGAATCATTTCATCCTGTTGAACCATTAATCCATACACATTTTGTCTCTCTCCATTTTCTACATTCTCTCTCCATTTTTCCCCCTCTCAATCCTTTCTGTCAAAACGCGTAGGCTGAAACATCAAAGATTGTTCCATTCTTTCCTAACATCAAACTAATATATCTGCTTGTTGTTCTTTCATCTGAGTTGTCTTTTGTTTTCTGTAAATTTGAACTATATATACATATATTACACTGGCACATGAAAAGCAACATTTGAGCGTGGTCATTGCAAGTGCTGCCAGATTGGCTCCCATGCAGGTGGCATGTAAAAAACACCTTTTGAGTGTGGTTGTTGCCAGTACAGCCTGACAGGCCCTCATACCAGTGGCACGTAAAAGCACCCACTACACTCTCAGAGTGGTTAGCATTAGGATGGGCATCCAGCTGTAGAAACTTTGCCAGATCAGATTGGAGCCTGGTGCAGCCTTCTGGCTCGCCAGTCTTCAGTCAAACCGTCCAACCCATGCCAGCATAGAAAGCGGACGTTAAACGACTATGATGATGATGATGATGATTACATACCGTACTTATAGAAATTTGTAATTCTGAAATTATTTCTTTCCTTCCAGCTGAGTGAGTTTCATTTTCCTGGATTTGAAGCAATCTTTCCATTTTTCTCTCCAAAAAATGGATAACTCGTTTCACTTGTTTCTGAGTTTCTAAATTGTCTAAGGTAAATACTGTATCTTCTTCACTACTGAAAGACTGTTCACCATTTTTCTGCAACTGATTCAACAGAATTTTCCCTGAAGAAAATTAAAAAGAAAACATGAGAGAAAGAAATTTAATTTTGCTTTAATCAGAAGTCTCCAAACTTATTCTCAGAACTTGTGTCTATATTTTATAAACAGCCCACACCATCTAAATTATAATGAAACATTAAACAAAGCAAACACTCATTTAGAGAAAAAACATTTATTTATATAAGAAAACATGTAATAATTTATTATTTTGAAAATGGTCAATACCGCTTGTTTTTAAGATAAATTGTTAGGTTGCAAGCATGGCAGTGTGGTTAAGAAGTTTGCTTTGCAACCATGTGATTTCGGTTTTAGTCTCACTGCATGGCATCTTGGACAAGTGTCTTCTACTCTAGCTCCAGGCTGACCAAGCCCTAGAAACCTGTTGTATATTCAATATATATATATATGTATGTATATATATATATATATATATATATATATATATATATATATATATATATATATATGCCCAGTGACAGTGGCATATAAAAGGCACAAGTGTAAATAACACATAAAACACATCCATAGAAACAATGAGGCATCCTAGAAACAGTGAGGCATACAACACTATTGTGCAAAATCTTCCTTTACTAACTACAGACCCGAAAGTGAACAACATCCTGAAAGCATATAAATTCATCAAATACAAAAAGCAACACAAATCGCTAAAGAGACTTCTAACAAATGTGAAGCTTTACACAACAACCATGAAATCAACAGTTAAAAAATGTGGACGCCCAAACTGTGGAACATGCCTCAACCTACTTGAAGGCTCGGATTTCCTTTTCAAACATGGAGAGAGGTTCACAATTAAAACCAACTTCACCTGTGCCTCTGAGAACCTAATTTATGTAATATATATATATATATATATTTATATATATATGGGGTATGTGTATGTTTGTGTTTCCTTGTCTTGTGTGATAGTTGTAAATGAGTGTCATACACGCAATGTCATTCATTTCCAATATTCTGTATGAACATGGCCATGGGGAAAGATTACTTCGCTTGGAAGCAGGTAAGCGTTGGCAAAGGAAAGGGCATTCAGCCATAGGAAATTCGCTTCAATAAACTCTGACCCATGCAAGCATGAAAATGAAGGACATTAAAACAATGATGATTCAAACCAATGAATATCAGCAGTTCAAGCTGTATATAAGTCATTGAATCAATAAATCTAGTTATTCCATATCCCAATATCTTTATCCTGGAAATTTCAAACAAATGTAATTTTGTAATTTTTGCTTTTTATATGGTAATGTATCTTAAATTCATTTAACTTACCATAATTAATAACATTTGCAGGTACAGACATCACAGTATTATTCCATTTATGGCGTCTCTTCAAATCAGCAACTGGACTTAAAGAATTATCTTTAGCAGAAACCCGGTGGATCTGAGCTTCAGCATGATCCAAGTGATTTGAAGCTGATTTAGAGTCTTTCATGAACTTTTCAAAATCCTATTGAATAAAAAATAGATACATTAAAATGTAGTATTTTTATCAAAGTTTACTTCATATTTTAAAACAGTGGTTAATTATAAATTGTAGATGGGGAAAGACTTCTAAAATGAACTGAGTCAATATTTAACATAGGAAAAACATCTATATTAATAACAATACCTTTATGGTAAATTAGAAAATTTTTAGGAAGTTGACATATTATGGTATCAAAACTTTAACTACTATTACACACTTGAAGGGTTATTTTTAAATCTTAATGAAAAAAAAATTATTTTGAAAATATTTACTGTATTATACATGCAATGAAAATAAAAATTTATAAAAGTAAATTTCAAAAAAGCAATGCAAAATGCTCAGCAACGGTGTTTATACTTACCATACGATTCTGAAGCCAATGGCTGTGTTTAAAAGGTAACTGTCCACCAAGATTTTCAGTCAGTTGGTAGGGACTTATAAAATTTGTCAACTGTTTTAATGTGACATACTGAATCTGTAAATGGATTTCATAAAGAAAAGAAAGAAAAAAAATCAAAGGTAAGCAAACATAAAAATCAATATTCATCAACAAAATATTCCCACCCATCTATCTCTTCCACATCTATTCCTGGAAGGGTCATAGGGGGAAATACCAGACATCTCCTCCATTAGGGTCCTCTCAGAAGCAACTGTCATTACACTTCCTGGCTGGATCCCCAAACATGACCAACTGAGACTATGGATATTATTCGATCATCTCATTCGTGGTCTACCCTTAGATCTCCTGCTATTTGACTTGGCTTGAAGAATCTGTCTTGTGATTCTTTCCAGTAACATTCTGATCAAATGTCCTTAGTACCAGAGCTGTTACCTCTTAATGTGGAGAAGTAGCAGCTTGACTTGGAGAGACTCCCTGATCTCAGAGCTATGTACCCTGTTAAGTTAAACTATTCCAGAGATCCTTTGGAAGAACTCCCTTTCATCTGCTTGTATTCACAATCATACATTTTTGGTCATTATCCAATATTCATGACCATAGGTGAGAATAGGTATAAAAACCAAATTGCAGATAGCAAGTTTGGCTCTTTTGTTTTCACCAATGTCTCCTCATCTGAGAATTGCCTGCAGAAGTTTGTGCATTATTGCAGCAGCAGCAGCAGCAGTTATAGCATCCAATTGTAATTTATTTTTTATCAAGTTGGCTTTTTTCGATGCTCCTATATTAATTATACACTCACAAGGCTTTGTTTGGCCCTAGGCTACAGTAGAAGACACTTGCCCAAGGTACCACCAGTGGGACTGAACCAGGAACCATGTGGTGTGGAAGCAAAAGTCTTATCACAGAGCCACACCTGCAACCATGTATATATTTAAATGTCAAGTGATAGAAATGGAGAGATATGTAGAGATACTTTTATTAGTAAAATATACTAGTGAGTCAAAGATAAATGTAAAATAATTAAAAATGGCCTGTTACAAAGATAAGCTGCTGATCCCTACATTAGAATTTAAAGTTAAAGTACCCTGTCAGCAATGTCTATATTCAAACGTCCAGGATTATCTTCAGGAGATGTTTTCAGTATTAAAATTCTTTTTAATTGTTCATGTAGTGATTTC
This sequence comes from Octopus bimaculoides, assembly GCF_001194135.2. Classification (NCBI taxonomy): domain Eukaryota; kingdom Metazoa; phylum Mollusca; class Cephalopoda; order Octopoda; family Octopodidae; genus Octopus; species Octopus bimaculoides. The sequence goes on from NC_068982.1 coordinate 129,138,679, forward strand.
TGAAAGAAATGTAGAAAATATATGTATTTAAATTGTAATTGTGAAAAACAATTAATGCTGAAAAATAAAACAAATAAGTTGAAATAAATAAAAAATATAATTATAAAACTGAAACATTCCAAGTTCAAGTAATCATGTCTAAACAACTGGTCAATATTGAAATGAAATATGCTTTACAGTGAGCTATACATTTTTATTTAACACATATTTTGGAATGAGCCAATGAGGCAGCCCCTATGTGATTCACTCAATGTACTAGAAATAACAGCCAAACTGTAAAATCACATCACATTATTTCAGTTATACTATGTCTCAATAAAAGACAATATAATCTTGACTACAATGCATTTAATCATATGAGGGGTGTTCTTTAAAGATTTCCCCTGACTCACTTCCCAAGAACTGGGATAAGCGAAACTTGGCATAATTATTAGCCTTTCTCTACATAGCCACCACCAATGGTGACACACTTCAACCACCGTTTTATGCAGCTGTGAAGACCTTGTCTGTAGAAGTCAGTAGGTTATGTCTGAGCCAAGACTTTACCTCAGAAATAAGCTCATCATCATCCGTAAAGTGTTTCCCCTTCAAAAAAGACTTCATGGTTGGAAAGAGGTGGAAGTTAGATGGTGCAAGGCCAGGAGAGTAAGGGGGATGAGGAAGGATTTCATAGCTGCAGGAGTGTGCTTTCATCTGGGCAACAAGCGTATTGTGAACTGGGGTGTTGTCTTGGATGAGGCAGACTCCTTTGGTCAGCATGCCACGCCTCTCTGCTTTGATGGCGTCCAGCAATTTCTGCAGCAGAGAAACATAATATATCCCATGAATGGTGGTGCTCTTTGCCAGAAAATCCACCATCACTACTCCGTGTAGGTACCAAAAGGCTGTGAGCATCACCTTGCCTGCTGAGGGTTGGACATGAGCCTTCTTTGGAAGTGGTGAGTGATTATACTTCCATTGCTTCGACTGGTCATTAGTCTCAGGATCATAGTGATGTTTCATCCTGTATGATAAGTATGCCACAAAAGTCCTCCTCGTTTACTTGGCACATTGCCATAAGAACCTGGGAGCAATTGACTTGTTCCTGCTTCTGAAAAGGTGTGAGCATCCAGGGAATCCACAACTTCTGCATGTGCAAATGGTTGTGAATGTTTTTTTTTTTTCCCACAGACCCTACATTTATCTTCACTTCTTGGGCTAGTTGTCGAATAGTTATGCAGCAATCCTCCAAAATGATGGCTTCCACTTTATGGATGGTGTAGTCATCAATGGCGAAATGTGGCCATCCAGGAATGGGAGCAGTTTCCACCGATGTCCAACTGCATTTGAATTGGCAATGCCAGTGCTTGACAATGTCATATGATGGTGCATTGTAATCATAAACTTCTTTCATTTCATCAAAAGTTTCTTTTGGTGTACGACCTTTCAAGTATAAGAACCTGATCACTGATAAGCCCTTAGTCCACTTCAGCAGCAGAAGTAAAAAACAAACGAATACTAGTGGAAAGCTGAAATGCAAAAAGTTGGAATAAATACTACATTTTATCCGAACCCCTAACAACTTTGTCAATTTTCTGTGCTTTACAATAAAGGTATGAAGTGCCTTACCTTTAAAACCTCCAGAAGATAATACAAATCTGACCAGGTTTCTGATCTGTTGTCAATAATCACTGTAAATCCTTGCCATTGAGATTCTTCACTGAAAATAACATTTCATATGGAATTTTAGGAATGATTTAATGGTTTCAAATTTTGGCACAAGGTTAGCAATTTGAGGGGAGGGAGAAGTTGATTACATTGACCCCAGTGCTCAATCTCAAAAGGATGACAGGTGAAACTGACCATGACAGAATCTTAACATTGAGCATAAAGAGCTGGAAAAAATATCACTAGACATTTTGTCTGGCACATTAATGAGTCTGCCAGCTTGCTGCTTTCATTTTAGAAAAATTTTAATAATTAACTGACAGTTATACATGATAAAAAAAATCATGAGTTTTGGTTTTGTAAAAATTATCACATATATTTAATTAGCCCCAGCATATTAGTCAATCTCAGATAATAAACAAAGCCAGCTCCAAGATAGTTTAAAAAGAGATGCAAGAGACATCAAGTATGATGAATAAATCAATGTTTATAAGTATTTTTCAGTTACAGTAGCCACAAGTCATATCTTAAACAATAACACCTCTAGTTTATTTTCTCTTGAAATTATAATAAATTAATTTTCAAATTCTCAATATTTCAGACATATTGTGTGTTAGTGTTGCTAACCAGATTATCATGCTCTGTTGGTGATATCTAGCTTTAAGTACAAGGTGGTTATCTATAGCCCAAGGCTTACAAAAGCTTTGTAAGACAGAACTTGAAAGAAGCCTGTTATATATGTATATGTGTGTGTGTGTGTGTGTGTGTGTGTGTGTTTGTCTCTTTGTCTTGACATTGCATAGTAGTTCTAAAAACAAGCATTACCATCATGCAAGCAGGTACTGGCATCAACCACGTTCGGATGGCGCTTTTTACATGCCACCGGCACAGGTGCCAGTCAGGTGGAACTGGCAATGACCATGCTTGAATGATTTTTTTTTACATGCCACCAGCATGGAACCAGTCATGTGGCACTGGCTAATTAGACAAAACATCTTAAGTTTTCTCAAAATTTTCCCTTCAATGTTAAACACATCTTTGACAAATATGATGAGTAATAGTTCTTAATGTAAGTATTTGAAGGCAGCTTGATATGTACAAATGTTAAAATAACCAATATATTCAGCAATGCTTATTCACTATGACTAGTTTCAGGAAATATTTTAAGTTTTCTCAAAATCCTTCTTTCACATCTAAACAAATTTTAAAGAAGAATTTATAATTAATATTTCTTAGTATGTGTTTATGAGAAACTTAATGTAACAATTTGAAAGATACAGAATGAACAAAAAAAAAACAATAAAATGTAAACAAAACCATTACCTTGGAATTTGTGACAAATATTCAATACAATCATATATGTCCTTTTGGTTGAAAGTCACAGGCTCCCTGTGCATTGGGAAAGTCAAAATTGGACCCCCTTCTTTGTCTCTTCCACCTGGTCACATAAAACAACGTTGAAGGTCAAAGTTAAATGTGGTGTGTATGTGTGTATTCAAATTAAAAAATATAGCTTTAGTAGAAGAGACAGAAGTCAAAACACAAGGTTTTGTGCATGTGTGTGTGTGTGTGTGTGTGTGTGTGTGTGTGTGTGCATGCATGTATATAGCTAGGTAGATAAGGAGGCAGATATATATATATGACAACAAAGGTTCCAGTTAATCCAATCAATGGAACAGCCTGCTCATACAAGTGACTGAGCACTCTACAACACAAACATGCTTATCCCTAATGAAGTCTCAGGGAGATTCAGCATGACACAGAATATGACAAGGTTGGCCCTTTGAATTACAGGTACAACTCATTTTTGCCAGCTGAGTGAACTGGAGCAACATGAAATAAAGCATTTTTCTCAAGGACACAACATGCTGCTGGGAACCAAACTCACAGCCTCACTATCATAAGCTGAATACTCTAATCACTTAACCACAACAGAAACAAACAAATGAATTATATGGTATTCTTATAATCATTTCATTAAGAAACTTTATTGCATTGCAACTCAGTAAAAAGCACCCAGTACACTCAGTAAAGTGGTTGGCAAAGGAAGGACATCCAGCAGTAGAAACATGCCAAGGGCAGACAATCGAGGTACGAGCTGCCTGCTGCAGTCTTCTGACTTACCAGCTCCTGTCAAAAACCATCCAACCCATGCTAGCATGGAAAATTGGCATTAAATTATACATTTATACATTAATATAACATATAACAGGAAGAGAAAGAAAATGGAATTCATGAGATTCTTTAATAATCACTATGATCATTTTGACTTATCATGCACCTAGCTGTGCATGATACACCTAACTGTGGTGTATCATTCAGTGCAGATGTACCTCATCAGGTGATTTGTCAAAATTTGCCTTGTTTTTTAACTTCCATTTTGCTTATTTCAATTAGAATACATTTTGGTATTTGCCTGTAGCTAATTGCATACAGGAGAAAAGATGAGTTAGAATGAAGAAGAGTTCTCTTATAGGTAATAAATATACTTAAGGGCTGAAACATTCAGCCCTTAAGTAACTTATGTATGTAACTCTATAGCCACTTAACATGTGTGTGTGTGTTGTGAAATAGTTAAAAAAGTTGAATATGTACTAAAAGTTCTTATTTAATTTCAAAATCTGACATCATTATTATTTTTTTTATTTTCAAAACACTATATTTTGAAATTATGAAACAAAAATGAAAACAAAAAGCATTTAATGATTCTATATTTCTAAATTATAAAAAAAATTGGATCTTTTACTTTTCCTCTCTCTCTTTCTCTCTCTCTCTCTGTTTGTAAACCCTCTACACTAATTCACCAAGTACATCCAAATGTTATCTCTTCTGATCATTCACTACATTCAAACTATATTAACTATTACAATGTTATGATGTAACACTACAAAACTAATAATCTTTCTATTCTGTACTATCATAATTTGAAGAGTACATGTAACACATAAAAATATGTTATACAGCAGATCCACCCAATTCTTTGCAACATAGAAAAAGAATGTCAAATAAATGATGATGATAATACATAAACGCAGGAGTGGCTGTGTGGTAAGTAGCTTGCTTACCAACCACATGGTTCCGGGTTCAGTCCCACTGCGTGGCATCTTTGGCAAGTGTCTTCTACTATAGCTTCAGGCTGACCAAAGCCTTGTGAGTGGATTTGGTAGAAGGAAACTGAAAGAAGCCCATCGTATATATGTATGTATATATATATATATATATATATATATATGTGTGTGTGTATGTTTGTGTCTGTGTTTGTCCCCCTAGCATTGCTTGACAACCGATGCTGGCGTGTTTATGTCCCCGTCACTTAGCGGTTCAGCAAAAGAAACCGATTGAATAAGTACTAGACTTACAGAGAATAAGTCTCGGGGTCAATTTGCTCGATTAAAGGCAGTGCTCCAGCATGGCCGCAGTCAAATGACTGAAACAAGTAAAAAAGACAACAGGCTTCTTTCATTTTCTGTCTACCAAATTCACTCACAAAGCTTTGGTTGCCCCAAGGCTATAGTAGAAGACACTTGCTCAAGGTACCACACAGTGGGACTGAACCCAGTACCATGTGGTTAGGAAGCAAGTTTCTTACCACACAGCCACTCCTGCTCACAGTATTTACAAATGTCCACTCTACTATAGGTACAAGGCCTGAAATTTTGCTGGGAGGGACTAGTTGATTACATCAATCCCAGTGTCAAACTGGTATTCATTTCATTGACCCCCCACCAAAAGGATGCAAGGCAAAGTTGACCTTAGTGGAACATGAAGACAGAACATAAAGACAGATAAAATGCTCCTAAGCATTTTGTCCTGTGTGCTAACAATTCTGCCAGCTCACTATTTCACAATATTTACAAAGATGCAAAATAAAACTGGGAACCTATCCAATATTGACTGAAAATACAAGGTTAATTTACCTGTTAAATAGACTATTTCTTTCAGCAGAAGGTCAACTATGTGGGCAGCTTCCAGTCTCTTACCTGAATAAAGTAAAAAAAAAAAATCAGATATTTCTTTATATCAAAGATAACAAATCAATATTATTTAATTATATCTATAACACAAAACCATGTGCTTTAAAATATTTTTAGTTTTTGAGCCATGATAATGATCTTCATCATTGCTTTTATGTCAACTTTATCCTTGCTGGCATGGGTTGAATGAGACTTGTTGAGGCAGTTTTCTGTGGTTGGATACTTTTCTTGTTACCAAACCTTATTTGTTTTCCATGTAAAGACTATATCATTCTGCTGATCTTTATACGAAATTGCCAAGCTGTGGAATGTATTGGTTATGGGATATGTAAACAAATACACCTCTGACTAAACAATATCTATGTAAAGACAAGCAGAAACAAGCACACACACACACACACGATAGACTTCTGTGCAGTTTTCATCAATTAGATTTCATCTGCACAGCATTAACCAATCAGCGGCATTAACTAGTAGTAGACACTTGTCACACAAACAAGGTGCCACATAATGGGATGAAACCTAAAATCCTATGGTTGTAATGATGTCAACTTTGCTAATCACACAACTATGCAGATGCCTCCTGCATGAGAAAATATATTAAGTCATTTAACAAGCATAAAATATGTACAAAAATAAATACTAGGGTGTTACCCAATCTCTAGTGACAGTCATCACTCTCTCTCCCTCCTATCTCTCTGTTTCTACCATCATGCTGTTGTTCCCTTCATACACCCGTCCTGGCTCTTCTGTCATCACCCACTCTATTTTTAATCACTTCTTTCACCATAGTGATTTGAGTGAATGTACAAGTTTTAGAGTAGTGAGTACTCTTCGTTCTTACAGCATAAAAGGTAAACCCTCCTGTGTTAGTGCTATGATAAGATGAACCCAGTACTATGTACAAAAAGGGTTGGTGAATGAGAAGAAGCATAGAATTGAGAGATTTCCTTAGTTTTGTCTTGTTGAAGACATGATAACTTCTCTAGAGTTAACACTGAGATAAAATACACCCCTTACATGTGATAAAATAGTTGAAGAAAGGGAAGGCATCCAACCATAGAAATGAAACCAAGAATGAAGCAAACAATTTTGCAACTTATAAAGAGCAGTTGTTCCCAATAAGAATTGTCCTGGACAGGGACATTCTGTCCGGCACATGTCAGCATGAAAAGCAGACATAAAATGATGATGACAACATCAAGGGTTTTATAATTCTAATTACATAATGATAATAAAAAAAAAACATTTGACATGTTTACATACATTAGAAAGAGAAATATTAGTTAATATACTTAAAATTCAAATAATTAAAAACTGAAAACATTGAATTATATTTATGATTTGTTAGATTCATATTCAGAATATGTAAAAAGAAAACAGTTTTGAAATTACTTTCATAGAAAACATCATCACTACTCTTGGAGCTCGATTTGCTGCGAGCTTCAGAATTCAAGGAGGCAGAATAATAAGCCATTTTGTAGTGGCCTGAAATATAACAAAGTGAAAATGATTTTAAAATAATAAACACTGAAATACAGCAAAAATAAATTTTATTGAATTGAATAAAATATTTTAGAAGTAACAATATGATGTTATATGTTAGACAAACTTCGACCTATTACCTTAGTTATGTCATTCATATTTAGGATTGTATATTCAAATAACATATATACATTATTAATTACTCAGTCAACAAGATAGAAATTAGAAGTCATATTTTTTTATTACCCACGAGGGGCTAAACATAGAAGGGAAGAAGATAGAAATTAGAAGTCATTTATGCTGTCACTTCAAAACTAGATTGAATAAATCATATCTCATGGTTAGGTTATGTTGCAGATGCTACTTTATGTTCCGTGTTCACTTCATTGCTGCCATTCTCGGTATCAAGTTGATGTTAATCACTCTCCTTCAGTACAGCTTCTCGCCCAGGTGACGTCTATAAACTTATCTATCTCATCTCTCTCTCTCCATCTTATTTTCTCTTGCTGTGTGAACCTGACCCCCTTTAGTTTCCATCTGTGGTTATTTCTTCTGTCCTCAACTCCAACCTGCCAATATTTTCTCTTCCTCATATATTTGACGTTTTGTACTTTCGTTCGGTCTCTTATCCATTAGTAAAATTTTCTGTCCTTCTTCAGTATTCCCTCTCATACATTTTACTATTTCTTAACGTTGTTTTTAAGCCACTGCTCTGCGTTTTTAATAGCTCATGACTCTGCACCATAAAGTCATTGTTAGTTCTATTCACTAACTAAATATTGCACTTCAGTGTCAACTTACATTTCAGTGTCAACTTACTTTTCAAAATGACAATTTAACAAACAGCCTATCCATCTTAAATTCGTCTTTTTATTTCCTGTGAATCAGAAGTTCTCAACTAGATGTCTCTGGTTGCCCAAATGACTGGTCTACAGGGAAAATAAACGTCTGTCACATATTACTGTAATATTAAAAGATTAGGGTTTCATAGTATGTTTTTATTTTTTTGGTATAATTTTATTGATTTTATCTCAAGTGGTCCTCCAAAATATGTAATGAATCAGTGGTCCACGATAAAAAGCAAAACAAAACTTCTAAATAGCCGTATTCCACTTAGCCAGCTGTTCAAGACACTTAACTATATTTATCAGCTGTTATTGTAGTACCATGCGACTGCTGAATAGGACTTAAATTATCTTCATACTTTTAGAGCCACCTTGCTACTTTCGCAGTTCAGTTCATTTGACATATTTAATATTATTATTAGATAAGCAATACAAAGAAGGAAGATCTAATAAGATCTGATACTAAGGATCTCATTTTGCTTAAATATTTGATGATCGTTACAAAAATATTTTGAAATGACTTCGATATAAATTTAATATATTTGTTCGAATCAATATTTGGAATCATAAAGTAAAAGAATATTTCATTTCATTGATATTTTATAGTGATTAGTAATTATTTAATGTTTCAAAATTTATATTACTATGGTAGGAGTTAAGGTAATACGTTTACTTAGAAAGCATCTTATATTTCTTGCCAAACTGAAGTTTAAATTCGCAAAACATTATAGAATTATTATTAAATCGACCTCAATTATAATTTATAGAATTAAATTCACCTCAAAAGTATTTAACTCCAGATCAATTTTATTCTATCAAACAAGTTTGAAACTTATTCTACTTTATATTTTGCAACGTTGAGATAATTACAAATGGATTATAACATTGTATGTATATTTATAAAATGTCAAATAGTTTTATATCTAGCTCGACCTTAAGAAAGAAAAAAGCATATATGTGTGTGTCTGGTGAAGGAAACAGAAAAGTAGATCTCGAAACAATATGAGCATATATACATTTTTTTTTATTACTAATCTGCAAAAGTTAAACAACTCAAGGACCGTGAGTTTCGTGCGCTGGCACAACACACGCAAATCCCGGCCTTTTTGTCACTAACTTATGCCGATTATTTGTAAAAAAAAAAGTCTGTGTGTGTGAGTATATATATATGTGTGTGACGAATTAAAACAGTTTAACATTAAACTGAAGAATTATTCGATGCTTTTTGTAGAGTACGTATACTTTTATAAAGAAGGGTAACATGTAACCCCTCTTGTAAAAACTATGCAAGTATATATGTATAAAAAGGTATTCAAGATAAGTAAACCAAAAATTGTTTTTGTTGTTTTTTTTCACCACCACCCTCCCCACTGATATACATAGGTGATGAAATACTTTTGACAAACAGAAATATTTCTAATTTCGGTCCCTGAACACCACTGAATTTTATCTGACAAGTTATCGTAAGATTTAGACACAACTTTTCACGGAACAATCAACAATAAAGTATTGTTTATACTTTTGTCCTTTGTATTAAGTCATTATAATACAATTGTACCTTTGTTGATGAAATATTAATGTCAGAAATTACAGAAACAATAACATACTATGATATAATGAATTACAACTATTTCGTACGATATGTTGTAGAAAATATTCAATGGGCACTTTTAAAGCATTCAGGCACAATAATGTAAAAACATAATTCAAAAACTTCACCTGAACTCAGATATTTAGGTAAATGGGTCGCACTTAGTATAATAAAAGCTAAATTTTACACGAGATAAAATAAATGTTTTCAGGCTTTTTTTTCTTCTGGTGAAATGTATATATAATTAACAAAAGAAAGCACCTAGTTTAGTATAGAAGAAGTTTATTATATTTTATGACATTTTAAAAACATTTCTATTTAGTTCTGACACCATTAATTTTATACTTTTATAATTGTACAGAAGTTTTGTAATTTATTTCAATAAATCTTAAAATGTTAATCAACTTAGTTAAATGTTTCCAACCTAAGAAACTTCTTAAAACAGGACTTATGTTGCAGGGCGCAGTTAATTAGCTGACATCCTGAATAAGATTTTAAAATACGTTTGTGTTGTACTGCATTCTTGTCGATCTATAGAAACAAACAAAACTAGGGTGAACTTGTATCTTAAACAAACCAGTTTAGACCAAAACAAAATATGGAGCAAAGGAAATGACGCAGGCATATTACTATTTGAGTGTGTTACAAGAATTTTAACAATTTAAAATAGGTTTCTTCTGGCACAATAAAGTTTATAATTGCTCTAGAATGATTTAATAAATATCCATATAATAAACATATAGCGATTTTGGATGAAGTCATGAAGAGGTAAAAACTGTGAGGTTATTTAGGGTTCTCGTCGAATATCAAAAGGCGTATTAAACAGAAAGTAAACAAGGAAGTTGTGGTGATGTGAATCTGCATCGTTCAACGATGAGGCCGAATTGTCTAAACAACTGAATAACTGCTCCCGAATTAACGTGGAAGGGGTTGAGTCACAAGTGTGAACCTTTTGAATTACAGGTACAATCCACCTGGCAGGCTTATAGATTCTGCCTACTGAGTTTCACGCAGAAAGTATGAATCGACTCAGGGAAAAATGACAGTTGGTCAAAAATGCCATGCAGTGGGCTCGAACATGGGACATTGTGGTTGCAAAACGAACTTTTCAACCATTCGGCCATAGTGCGCCGACTAAACAGGGAAAGTGTACGTCAGGGCTAAATTGAGATATCTGGAACAACAAATGTTTCTATTGTTGATCAAGGAACTAGCTTAACTCAGAAGTTACAGTGTAATAGAATGTAATAGAAGGTATGATTCTAAACTTTACATTTAGTTATTCAGACACAATAATCAGAGTTACTTCCTAAAATTTCAATTAGGAGAATGAAAAATATTGTAAACTTTTGGGAGTGTATACGTTTCACATTCCTTGAATAGTTGTTATTCCTAAGACCATTTACGTACATAATTTTTAAAGAAACGATGTTTAATATATATATATATATAGGCAAAACATTGCTATATACATACACACATATATATGCAAATTATTGCTATATATATACATACATATCTAAGCTAAATGCAATCAAAACAGCTCAACAACTGTTGCTAATGAAATCGCGATCTGTAACTGATCAGGTGTGTTATAAAATAACGCACAACTGTGCTGAATATTAAGACGATGAAAATTAAATAATAGAATTAAACTGCATGTAAAGTAAAAACGAAAATATATTCATGAACGGATCACAATTGGAAATTAAAGGTAGGACTCAGAGTTTTTCGGCTGGAATGGGACAAACACCCCGAAATCGAACGATATGGTGTGTAAGCGGTGTATATTTATGTCTTCTGTCACTAGTTTATGAAATTTATAAGCCTTTCGACGAGAAATGTTACAAGGAAGCTACGAGAATTATTAAAACTTATCTGTATGAAACATAATATAAATTATAATGTAATAATATAAGAATCACCCACGGAGTCTCTATGTGGTCATCTGATCTGCCAGAAGCAACAGTCAAATTTCCCTCAAATTATATCCTACCGTTTAAAAAAAAATAAAGGAAAACTGTGTCTGAAAAACAAAGACGAGTTGATCACGGTTGGAATGTCTTTGGTGATGTGTCTACACAACCATGACCGGGTTGCTTCGTAGGTGATTAACGACTAAGCAAATTCAAACGATCAATCTGTATCAATAATATTAATCAAATTTTTGTCATTTTCTAAAAGCAACAGGTGAAAATAGTTTACGGATGATATAGTTAATTAAAACTAGCTTTATTGACATACCTGAACCACCTCCAGTTAAGGGGGGCAACTGGTTTCAGTCAAATCTACATATATATGTATATCCACTACAACATGCTTGACGTTGTATAGAGTGACCCATCCAGGTATGTTAAACTAGGTTGTCTACGCCTCACTCAACTTGACAGCAGTTAACGACAATGGCTGTTGTCGTACATTACAAGTTACTTTAATCGTCGTATTTCATTTATTTCCAAACGGTAACAATAAACTGGGTTTAAAAGACAACAGTAGAATATATTATATTTGAATATTTTTCTATATAAAATACGACAATTTAAAGGTTTTAGTTATAACGTGTAAATGTATTAAGGAGTCAGCAGGAGGAGATGCAATTAAGGTAACAGCCTTGACAACTTTCAACAAACAGGTTCTCGAAACATTGACAAGTCTTATTGAGAGAAAGAAAAGTCGAAACATTAAACTGGCTACTTATCACACACACACCCGTCAACACATACATACATGCATGCATGCATACATACATACATACATACATACACACGTTAACAGATTAGATAGATAGATAGATAGATAGATAGATAGATAGATTAATGTGCGTCTATGAATGTATAAAGCAAATAGTTAAGATTCTTTAAAACCACATTAACTACATACATACATACATACATACATGCATACAAAAATACCCTGTTGATGTTTATGAAATTCCAATGAAGTTAAATCTGCATAAATATATATATATATATATATATATATATATATATATATATATATATCCACTACAACCTACAACATGCTTGAATCTAGGTTAGAAACCGGCTCTTTCTCTTTTGATAAGAAATCTTGAAATAAAACTGAATAATGACATACATGCATACATACATACATGTATATAGGAAAGTGGAAATCTGGTTTTATTTATTCTTCATCACACGTGTTTCGCTTGTTAATAGGAATCACTAAGATTTACATGTTTGATAGACATGTAAAGAGTTTCTAATAGGAAATTCTTTACATGTCTAACAGGTAACTCTTCAAACTGCTCCAGCCTTTAGAATGTCTTCCACGCTGTATGTGGCCGAGTATTTTTCTGATGGAAAAACACCTTTCGTCTTGAAACCAAAGATGGTCGTTTTTCTTCTAGCGCTGACTTAAGCCGCTCAAGTTGCTCGTAGTAGATCTTCTTTGTTATCATTTGGTTTGAGTTTAAAAGTTCAGAGTGGACTAAACCTTTCATATCCCACCAAACAGATAACAACACCTTACGTAGGTGAAGACCTTCTTTAACCTGGGATGCTGGTGTTTCTCCTTTCCCTATCTTGTAAATGAAAATTTTATTTAATCAAGATATCCTTGGCCTGACGAGTAACCTGCGGTATACACCTCGCTTGGATATTTACCACTTCCGAGGTTCCGCTCGCTATGAAACATATGTAGCTCGGATCTTATCTACTCTATTCCTTAACTCTTGTATTTTTATTCGCATACCTGGCAACCTTGGTTGAAGCGACGGCTCGTAGATAAAATTTTTAGCCGTTGTTTTAATATTGTGTAAAAGGAAACAAACATATAAAAGAAAATTTATACATAAACTTGATCGTTTCGCGTTTTAGCCACTGCCGGGTAGTGTGTTTAATTTGTTCAATGAACTCGCCACGAATTCCCTCTTACTTTTCAAAAATACCCCCTAAATCACAAAATAAGGGCGGGGTGCTATTTTTCAAATCCTGGCAGCAACACTGAAGCTGGGAGCAGGATAATAATCTAATTCTACATTTTATCACATTCTAGAGTATAAACATGTTTTTGAGCACAACACACGCGGAGTCAAAAAGCAACATTAGTTTTCACCTGGTACTGTCGTTCATGCAGTGCTCTCTCTCCCAAGTATGAAGCTTCCTATCTCGGACATGTGAGCATGCGCACAACATCCAAACACCGCGTCGCTGGAACTGTGAAGCGCACAGTTCTATACAAGGATTTTTCTATTTTTTTCATAAACTAGGGGATGGCTACTGACATTAAGCTTAAGGATTATATAATGTACAAGTATAAAGAAAGAATTAAAGGGGAAAAAAACTCATTATATTGAATGTTATCGATGATATCGAGTGGAAATAGTGGTGCTGCAGTTCCGCAGTTCCTATACCCAAGCCGATAAGAAAAAAAATCCACAACCTTCAGTCTCAATGAACCACTATTGTTAAAGACAAAGCTATTGAAAGACAAAGCTATTGAAAGACAAAGCTGAGCTTGGTAGGATTTGAACTCAGAACGCCATTGGCTGTGACAAACTAGCTTAAAGCATTTTGTTCGTAGATTAATCTATACTAGCAATGTATTGCCTTGTTTCGTTTTATTTAATTAGGAAACTTGGTAATCAATTATGAGAAGCATACTAAAACATATATAGTGATATCAGGTACCTGGCTACCAGCTAACATTAGATGATCACCTAGGGGTATATTTTATTCCACTTGTATACAAGGCAAAACCAACTTATTATGACTGCTGTTATTGCTGTTAATATTGTTGTTGTTGTTGTTGTTGCAGCTGCAGGTGTTTTTGTGTGTGTGTTTTAGTTGGAAATACCAGTATTAACATTGGTGACTCAGTTAATAAAGATGTAGTAATTATTAAAGACTTTCCTGCTCATAAATTAACCAACAAATACATTCTTTGTATAGCTCTGTGTTTAAATGGGTCATATTTTACGTCATAATTAAACACACGCACACATACACACGTACATACCCACGCGTGTACACTCAAACATACACACACACACACGCACACACACATACACTCACACACTCTCACACACACTCACGTATAACACTTTCATTATTGAAACAAGATTTGGTTTCAAGCCTTTTCTTGCTTTGTCAGTTAATTTTTTAAAAGGTTTTTAAAAAAATCTATCGCCATGCTGATTCAGATTCTTCGAGTAATTATTTCTGAACTATTTTCAATATTGATTTCTAACATAGGTACAAGGCCATGGACACCGTGTGTGGTATGAGAAGTATAGACGATTACATAGTTGACCCCAATACTTCACTGATACTTCTTTTATTGATCTCGTTCATGTCGTCGGAGACGAACAGCCTTCACCCCATGCAATATATCGTAGGGCGGGTGAGGAACAAATTTGATTTTATGAAGAAAATCAACCTGCTAACTTCCTTTAGCTGGCTTTTCCCCTTCCTAATGGCTATGACAAATGAAATTGCGGAGCGGACTCGTCTGAAATGTTTGAACGTAGATATTTTCCGCAATACTCCCACAAGCAGATGTTGTCAGGTTGTATTTTAGTAGAAAGGATGAATGGAGAGGACTGTTAAATGTAGAAAACTGTACGAAGAGGTAGAAAATTTGAAGAAGTACGTTGCTGTTAGTTATTAGTGATGAAGTGCAATACCAAAGGATATCGAGATCAGAAGTAATTACAGTGAATAAAGAAGGGCATTTTGATAAGAGACAAGATACACCAGAAAGAATATAGGTAAAAACATCTCAACTGTATGTAGTGAGTATGATGAAAGAAAGTTGTTGGTGGCGCGACGAAACTGTACTGCACGCCCTCGTATAGTGTCCGAGTACGGCTGACTTGTGGTGTTATGCCGGTTCCTCTTTCTTGTAGCTATGGCGAAAGAGATTGTGTGGCGGAGGAAGCTGAAATGATCGAGAAAAGACAATTCCTCCATAGTCAAACCCCAATCGACATTTGTAAGTTCCACTTGCAAAGAAAAGTGAGAGTAAAAAGGAAAGTACTCTCTTCCACTGAATTTGTAAAAAGGTAGGTGATTGTGGCGAAAACGGTTAGGGTAAACGAACCTACTCTAAGCATGCATTCGTTGATTGGAGAACAACAGTTGGGTGAGGGTTTGTGCCCTTGGTAGCCTGGGTGATCCTGGATTTGAGGAATTCCTTGATTGGCCCTAGTTAGAAGTTTTCTTGTATCAAGAGGATTACAACATAGATGTTCTCACATATTTTGTATACTTCTATCTCATTTCACTCTATTTTCCCTTTATTTCCCTAATATTTTACGTAAACCGCCATACAAATTGTAAAGTCATTGTAATATTCCCCTCAACTAATGCCCCTGTAGCAAATAGAATAAATTGTTACACTTATTATTGCTGTTGTTTTGTTATTGAGGCTACGAGCTGGTAGAATCATTTGCATGCCGGACAAAATGCTTAGCGGCATTTCGCCGAGGTCGACTTGCCTTTCATCTTTTCGAGGTCGATAAAATAAGTACCAACGCTGAGGTTGATGTAATCAACTTATTCCCTTCCCTGAAAAATGCTAATTGTTAATTCTTACCTGTACTCACTTGATGAAAACTGGTATGATATCTGTATGATAGTATGATATCTGTAATAAGGAATATACGATGGCCCACTGGCAGAATCGTTAGCCATCAGACAAAATGCATAGTGGCATTTCTTCCGGTTCTTTCTGAATTCAAATCCTGCCGAGATCAACTTTGTCTTTTATCTCTTCGGGGACGATAAAATAAAGTACCAGCCAAGTACTGAGGCTGATTAATCCTTTTTTATCCACCCCACCACTAAAAATTTCTGGTTTTGATCTCTGCAACGGACCGGCGTCCCATTCAGTGGTGGATAGAGGAGGTATTGCGATCTCGGTTACTCAAATGCTATGGAAACTGGTTAACCGTCCTATGACTCGAGGAAAATAACAAAAAAGAGCAACAAAAAGCAAAACAAAAACTTTTAGCATTCGTTCAGCTCCTGTTGAATCTGCAGATACTGAAAATTCTAATCAATCATTTAGCGTTATTCTTCAAATAAAGCAATTTAGAAGAAAACTATATCATTTAATCGCGAAGTATATTTGCCACCTATATGTGGCGGACCCATAGGAGATGATGCTACTGTTATTTATAGTCCTAGGGAGACATCTCCTCCAGCTGGCTAACGACACACTGTCTGTGTCCGATTAGTATTTGCGAAGGGAAATCGTTATTCTCATCTCTAGCCTTACGTGATACACAAATACCCGGGTTTCTGGTAGTAACCCGTTATCAGTGTGTGATAATCACCAGCTAGCGATAAGAACTCAGTCCAAACGCAAAATACTTTATGCTTTTTCCAGTTTCCGTGCTGCTATTGTTTACTTCTCTCTCAGAGATTTATTATTGCTTGTTTCTCCTTTTTCGAGATCAGCGACAGTTTGTCACTGGAAAAAGCAAATAGTATTTTGCGTAGTTCTTATCGCTAGCTGGTGATTACCACACACTGATGACAGGTTACTACCCAGAAACCCGGGTCTGTGTATATCACGTAAGTCTAGAGATGGGAACGATGATTTCCCTTCGCAAATACTAATCGGACACAGACTGTGTGTCGTTAGCCAACTGGAGGAGATGTCTTCCTGGGGCTATAAACAACAGTAGCACCGTCCCCTGTGGGTCCGCCACATTTAGATGACAAATATTCTTCACGATTCCGTGCTGCTACTGTCTACTTCTTACTCAGATATTTATTATTGCTTGTATCATTTAAGTTTGCAATAAAAAAAAAGTGGGGGCTTGAAATAAGCTCCAAAGTCATATTAGAAGAAAAGGAGTTTTATTTCAGGGCAGATGAAGACGAGATAAATCAGTAAGTAGGTATGCATTAAATATAACGTGTATTTATTTATTTATTAACTTGTCTGAAGAAGCAAAGTACATGGAAATTATATAACATGGAGAAGATTGTCATCAACGTTATCATTATCAGATTCCTAAACAGAACCCCAAAGTAGGTGTGACTTAAATGATATGGCTATACTATCACAACGTTACTGATATACGTTGATAGATGATACTTATCAAAATATTTCTCTAATCTTGTCATGGTAAATCTTCTTATGTTACAAAGAGGACGGGGTAGAATTTATGGAAAAGACGTTTGTATAATTAGAAACCGAATGTAACACACTTTTAGCTATAAACCAACTAATGCATTTAGGTTGTCATAATTTAGTTTTCTCCTTTTAACAGAAGAAATACCTGTTGCTAAGACAAATAAAAGAAGTTAAGTTATTTTACTTGGTATTAGATATATCTTTATATATATTTAATGCATGCAATAAAAGTGGATTATATTATTTCAGTAAATTAAATTGGGGAATCTTTGCAATGTTATATAAATCTTCAATATGTTTCTTTTATAGAAAAAATATATATATAGTCAAGTAGTTAACGTGTTCAGCTCATGATTTCAATTCCTGGACGAGACGGTGCATTGAGTCTTTGAGCCAGGCATCTCCATTTCATGTAGTTATGAGTACCTGCAGGGTGCTGGTGCAGCCATCACTCAGAGGCGTAGCTAGGTTCTAAAATTAGTGGGGGGCAAGCACATAAAAATAAAAAAGGGCCGTGACACATACCAAACAATTTTGAACTCATTTCTCGTATAGTACACAAAATATTTCATTACTCATAATATTCTGCATTCATTAATTTTCATGTTTCAGTAACAATTCTATTAAGTATGCAACTTAAAATACTGACATTGGTAACTAATGAGTTTTTGTTTTTTTAATTGTTGAAAAGACGCCAGTTTTGAAAACACTGCGACTGCACCCCCTGCTCCCCTATTAGCTCCGTCACTACCCTCACTACATCTAGCTGTCACATACCGAGAAGGTATCTGTTTATGCCCGCAGCAACATAGGCACCTAAAACAACTAACGAAAACATTGTTACCCAGTCATACTCACTCGCGAGTGATGGCTGGCAGTATTCTGTATTTTACTCGTATATTACTGAGTGAATTTGTACAAAATGTGTTAGACTTTTATGTTCTTTATTGGAGAACCTATGTCGTTTCCTAAACCGATAGACAAATGACTAAGATCACATGAGGAAATCAGGGAAAGAATTCAAGAAGAGAAATAGGTTCTACCCTCCCATTCAAATATGTTTGTTTTTTTTCAATGAATGAATGCTTGTTTATATACATGTATAACTTTGACTTGGAGGCGCAATGGCCCAATGGTTAGGGTAGTAGACTCGCGGTCATAGGATCGCGGTTTCGATTCCCAGACCTGGCGTTGTGAGTGTTTATTGAACGAAAACACCTAAAGCTCCACGAGGCTCCGGCAGGGGGTGGTGGCGAACCCTGCTGTACTCTTTCACAATAACTTTCTCTCACTCTTTCTTCCTGTATTTCAAAGGGCCAGCCTTGTCACACTGTGTCACGCTGAATCTCCCCGAGATCTACGTTAAGGGTACATGTGTCTGTGGAGAGTTCAGCCACTTGCACGTTAATTTCACGAGCAAGCCGTTCCGTTGATCGGATCAACTGGAATCCTCGTCGTCGTAACCGACGGAGTACCACGATAACTATGCTAGATAATCGTTTCATGGTTCAAAGAAGAGTTGATCTTTGTCTTTTCATCATCATCATCATCATCGCCGCCGTCGTCGTCGTTTGTATGCCTCTTTTCATGCTTACGATTCAGTTTCATTTAATTTAATTTGAATTCTCTCCTTCACCCAATCATTCACACTTAGCGTTTTCAATCTCCAAAATACACGCTGGCTATCAAGTGCTGGTAGGGATCTACTAAAAGCAATGGAACAAGTTCAAGTCACACTATAGTTATTGTGTCATGCCCCAGATCAAGGTACATAGCCAACATTGTTCTACTTTCTAAGTGGTTAAAAACCGGTTTCTCTCCTATTTCGCCATTGAATGGCTAGCAGTAGGAAAAGCATCCGGCCGTAAAAACATCTGATTCAATCAACCCAGGTGTGAAAGCTTGTAAAAATGTGATATTAATAAACAATGATAACCAAATTATGATGGAAAACTTCGCAAATTATTTTAATTAATCATTTAATCGAATTATATTATTAATATGCAGGCACAGTCATGGTTGTGTGGTCAAGAAGCTCGCTTTGCAGTATCGTGGTTTTGAGTTCTGTTCCACCCTGCGGCATGTTGGGTAGGTGCCTTCTACGATAGTCCCAGACTGAAAAGCGCATAATGTGTGAATTTGATTGACGGAAATTGTGTGGAAGATAGTTGTGTGTGTGTGTGTGTGTGTGCAGTAATTCCTCGACTATCGCGGGTGTTATGTTCCAAAGTCCCCCGCGATGGGCGAAAATCGGTGAAGTAGAAACAGTACTGAAATGTATATATTTTTTAATTTTTATAATTTGTATATATTTATTTTGTTATAAATGCAAAACAACACCACGGAGGAATCGACGTAAGCTGAAATAATAAAGCGCGATAGGTGATGAACCGCCGATATGGCGAGGGATTATATGTGTGTGTGTGTGTGTGTGTGTGTGTGTG
>NC_068982.1:129158848-129168944 GCF_001194135.2 Octopus bimaculoides
GTGTGTGCGTGTGTGTGTGTGTGTGTGTGTGTGTGTGTGTGTGTGTGTGTATAAGACAATTTTTAGATCCTAGTAAACGTAAATGTATTATTACAACGCCGAATACTGCGGCATTCGCCTTGAGAGATCTTCTCATGTAGCCATACGGTGCTAAGAGTACAGACTATACGTCATAGCAAAGGAAAACCGTGTGGTATGAGGGCCGGGACTGTCAGATTATGTGGTTTCGGTGTACTGCGCAATTAAATATCTTTTAATAAGCCTGCTGGCTATTTGTGACATCAGTGACTGAAAAGTCACCGTTATTCTATTTATCATGGGCAGTTAGATTTAGCCGGTGTGCGGGGTTTGATGCCAGCTAATGAGGAAGCGCAGTACGCTGAAATCATGTGATCTGGCAGATCCGGTGGTCATACTAGACGGTTCTCGTCTGCTACGATATATATCTGTGCTCTTAGCCCCACACTTCTATATGACAGGACCTCTCAAGGCGAATGCCACGGTATCCAGCGTTCTGATAATGCATTCATGTTTTATTGGAGATTGCCATTCGGTATTTAATACTCCTTCTGTCGCTAATATTTGTGGTATGTGTGTGTTTGTGCATTTGTTTTTGTCCTCCCACCACTTGACAACCGGTGCTGGTTTGTTATCGTCCACGCAACTTAGCATTTCATCAAAAACGATCAATAGAATAAACACCAGACTTAATAAAGTAAGTAGTGGGGGTCGATTTTTTTCGACTAAACCTTTCAAGGCGGTGCCCCAGCATGACCGCATAAAACATGAAAGATAAAAGTGAAAGATAAAAGATATTTTTTGTCAATTACACTTTCTTCCTCAATATAATTTATGCTAATGTAATGGTGGTAGTGATGGGGGTGGTATGGTAGTGCAGTGGGAGTGAATATGTCATAATTCTTTTTTGTCTTCTTTCGTTGACATCTTTTATTTCTTATAGAATAAGTAATTATTATATTTATCATGCTTGAAATAGCTTCTCCATTCATTACTAGTTTGCAGAATGCTAATATATAGGAATGTACCACCGTTAATGTTTCTAAGTGACTGCCTGCATACATATCTTTATCCTTTCATCCGCTTGAAAAGCAACAGTCAAGATAGTGTTAACGTTTTTAATGTAATGAGCGTCTAATACCTAATTATAAATAATTATTTGGTTCGGTGAATAAAAGACATCAGTTGAGTGGTTGATATTATTTTAATAATTTTAGCAAGTATAGGAAACATCTCTGGACATGTTTCAGATATAACAGACCGCCTCGTGGAAGCACAGTCTTTTCTTCATTGGACATAATTATTGTAATATTAGTAATTGAGCTAACGTCACCTTTTCTTCCTTTGAATTAGCTTTCTTTACGCTTACTGCATAAAATATATTTAAAAATTAACTCAACTGATGAGGTTTGATAAGCTCGAAATGTAAATGAAATTGCCTCCCATATTTGCCACAACGATTAAAACATATTTATCACTCACTACAATAAATACTAACACTAACTTGATTATTGTTTTTTTTTATGCAGATGGAGCCTCTGAATAATTAACCTTAGTGGGTTATCATATATAATACGTGTGTCTGCGTAAATGATATGGTATTTTCAAAAATTATCCCCAAATAAACTTATGGTTATCATTGATCATATGAAGAACAGCCATGTCTTATGTATGTGTGTATGTATGTATGTATGTATGGATGGATGGATGGATGGATGGATAGATAGATAGATAGATAGATAGATAGATAGATAGATAGATAGATCTTGAGGCTGATGAAATAAACAGCAACGACACAATGGCGGAGCTGTTAGTGTTGGATCAAATACCTTACGGTATTTGTTCCGATTCTGTACTCAAATCCCACAAAGGTCAGTTTTGTCTGTCATCCTGTTGAGGTCAGTAAAAACGTGCCAAACGAAGGCAATGAATTTATGGACTTATAAGAATGACGGACTAAATGTTTGGTGGTATTTCTCCTGGCTCTTTAAATTTTGAGTTTGAATCCCGCCATGGCCTCCTTGGAGTGTTGACTTAATCCATTGCCTGGTTTAAAGTGTACCAACTGGTCCTTGGGTACTTCTAGCAGAGTACACTCTGTAACAACCATTCTGACCAGGTCGTTGGTCTGAGGATGCCTTTTTTTCTTCCTTCCCTCTCACCAACTTTGCAGGCCCTGCAGAGTCCATACGCGTCAGTAGCGAAGCCGGTGGCGTAAGGCGGCGAGGGACGGTCCCTCATCTCTAAGGCGACTTTTTTATGGAGTGGCGGAGACAAACTCGAAGATTTCCCCGGGTGACACACACTCTAACTACTCCACTGATGAACACTGCCTTTCTTCTGGCTGGAAGATCGAAAAAATCTATCTAAGAGTGAAATGCTGTTTATTCCAACAGCGACAAATGGAATTTATCTTACATCCAGCAGATATAAATTCTTTCCTGTTGATTTCTGCTGCAGATCAGAAAGAAGTGTGTGGCTCTAATCCTTGATTAATTCAACAGCATGTTACCCTTAAACACACCTTGACAGAGTTCTAATCCTAATACAAACTTCCAGAACGATATATACATCTTCCGACTACAGCTAGTTAAAAATACATAGCAGATTTACTCCATGCTTTTTTTTATTCGTTATTTTATTTATTTTTTCTCTTACACAAGATTTCGTGAGCTGGGGAAAAAACGTGTTTATGTAAGATTTAAGTAACGTGAACGTAGTCCGATAGAGTTATTTATTCTGTGTGACTCGGTAAATAGCACATTCCAGGTAGCTAGCTATAGATATTACACACTCTCTCTCTCTCCGTTTCCTATCGCTCTCGTTCCATATGTCTGCCTATCTTCTTGTTTCTATCTCTTCTCTTAGATATCAGTACACGTGAGACGCATTATTATCTTCAGCACAGCTTGATAATAGCTATAACTGAACGACGCAGCAGAACTATGTGTGCGGCGCGCGCGCCTATGTGCGTTTGCATGTATGTATGTGAACGACAGCTGATGAAGTTATTAAGAACTATAAAAACTCGTATATATCAAGCTGTATTTTTTTGTCTGCCGGTGGCATATAGTGTTAATTGTATTCTATTGTATTATGATATTATTATAGATGGAGTCGTTATTTTAGGGTATACTAATTTCCAAGCATATTTTGAAATCAATCCTTTTGATTTTCAGCTATCAAAGGAAGATACTATCGACCAAAGAATGGATACGTTCTAATAATGTGTAGCACTCTAGTAATTTAATAATGCTTATAATAATGATAATGATGATGATGAGGATGATTATAGTGGGAAGAAGAGTTTATTTGAATCACAGATTTGAGCTCGAAATACAGCGCTCTATTCAATGCTTTGACTTCTTCATAAACTCGTAACTCAATATATATACAAATAACACAAAACCAGGAATAATAGTTTTATTTCTAAATAAACACGACAAATTAATCATTATCGAAAACAATTCTTCTCGATAACACATGTATACCTCTTTCTAAAACAGTAAAATATTTTAATGTTATATTGGACAAACACATGACTTTCAAGTTGGAAACGGTTTCGTTTTACTGTTTAGATAAGAGAAATAGTCGAATGATTTGGTACAGCTGCGTAGAAAAAGGAGAGAGGGAGAGAAAGAGAGAGAGAGAGAGAGAGAGAGAGAGAGAGAGAGAGAGAGAGAGAGAGAGAGAGAGAGAGAGAGAGAGAGAGAGAGAGAGAGAGAGAAAGAGATGATGATGATGATGATGATGACGACTATAGTGTTGAAATATTTATATTGCGCAACTACTACGCTTTTTGCTTTATATCCAAGAGCAATTGCCGAATTGTAAAATTGCGCAAGATGTTAAAAATATACTATTTCAAATTTAGAAAGAAAAAGAAAATCCAAGTCAGTGAGCAAGAAGGTGGTTTATTTATTTATTTATTTATTTTCTTTTTAATCTCAAGAAAGTTTAAGATTTCCGAATAGCTAGTCGTATTTTGGCCCAAAGTTTCTTTGATGGTTACATATGGTAATGACTCTGAATCAGTATTTTTTTCTTTTTCTTTTTATGAGTAAATTGATAAACTGTCAATCCAATAAACCTTAGACGTAGGTCTATCGTAAGCTTAAGGAGTCATAAGGCCAGAGCATAACTGAGACTACAACACTACCCTCTCAACGGGACGCCGGTCTGTCACAAGGTCAACTTCACAGTATTACTGGACATGATATTTGGTGTTGGCTATTTGCATTGAAAAATGTTAATAATAGGCGTAGGAGTGGCTGTGTGAAATAGCTTGCTTACGAACCACATGGTTCCTGGTTCAGTCCCACTGCGTGGCCCCTTGGGCAAGTGTCTTCTACTATAGCCTCGGGCCGACCAAAGCCTTGTGAGTGGATTTAGTAGACGGAAACTGAAAGAAGCCCGTCGTATGTATGTATGTGTGTGTGTGTATGTGCGTGTGTATGTGCGTGTGTCTGTGTTTGTCCCCCCACCCCAAAATTACTTGACAACCGATGCTGGTGTGTCTAGGTACCCATAACTTAGCGGTTCGGCAAACGAAACCGATAGAATAAGTACTACTCTTACAAAGAATAAGTCCTGGGGTCGATTAACTCGACTAAAGGCGGTGCTCCAGCATGGCCACAGTCAAATGACTGAAACAAGTAAAAGAATAATACAAATGCCGACTTGGAGGAGAGAAAAGCTGCCGTGTCCGTAGAAGGCTGTCTATGGGACATCGTGTGAATGTTCACAATGGATCTGTTCGAGAACCCGAACGTCTGCGTTAAAGTCCGAAGCTGTCTGCTCAAATGCTGGAGGTCGACTGCACGGCAAGAGGTGGGGTATGTGAATCAGTCAGCCGCTCTCGACATTCTGCCTTGAGTTAAGCGCCAAACTGTTTTTATGAAGTGACAAGGGTTAAATTTTAAGCCATATCACACCACAACTTCACGGTGATCGGTCGATTTATACATCAATCACGTGAAACTGTGGTGGCTCACTCGTGGTGCCTAGCTGACTATCAAGCGGTTAGGATTCGAATCTCTGCTACATCAGCTATCACTGGAACTGGTTTTCAGCTGAGTGAACTGGAATAACTTGAAGTGAATTGTTTTGTGCTCAAGAACACAATGCCCACTTCGTTCAGGAATTGAAACCACGGTTTAATGATCATGAGTGAAATACTCTAACCACTAGACCACGCACTTCTAGCAACCAAATAAAAAGGAAAATAAAGTTAATATTATTGTATATCTGTTGAAATATTCGAATAAAATATTAATAAAATGGTTGGTTATTTTTTCTGTTTCTCATGTCAGAAGAAATAATTTTGAATACGTTGTCGTCAATTTCAATATGGTATCCATAATGTTTTATTGAAATTCTTTCATTGGACTACGGCCATGCTGGAGCACCGCTCTGTAGAACAATTTGAAGAAATCGACCGCTGGTACTTATTTTAAGTATGGTACTCATTCTATCGGGGGTTTTCTGAAATGGTAAGATTTGCGGATTGTAAATAAACTAACACATGTCAAGCGGAACTGAAACACACACACACACACACACACACACATACATACACGCACACACACACACACGCACGCACACACACACACACACACATACACACACGCGACAGTCTGTAACGCACCTTAGGCCATGCAGTGGGACTGAACCTGAAACCACATGGCTGCAAAGGGAATTTCTTAGCCACACACCCATATGTGCGCACCTGTGTATATGTGTGTGTGTGTGTGTGTATGTGTGTGTGTGTGTGTGTGTGTGCGTGTATGTGTGTGTACGTATGTATGTGTGCATGCGTCTTTGTGTGCGTGCGTCTTTGTGTGTGTGTGTATGTGTGCGTGTGTGTGTGTGTGTGCGTGTATGTATGTATGTATGTATGTATGTGTGTACGTAAGTATAAACTTCTGTATAAACTTCTGTAATCGTTCTTGGATTGGCAAGCAGCGCGGAGTAGTTACGCAATACGTTTCAGCAGTAGCAGCAACGGTAGTAGTAGCAGCAGCAGCAAATCTACCACCACCACCACCACCACCACCATTATCATCATCACCACGATCATTATTGTTGTCGTCATCACCACCACCACCAGCATTAACAGCGCCGCCATCACCATTGTAGCTATCGTCGGCGTCATCATCATCATCATCATCATCATCATCATCGTCAATCTCATCATCATCACCATCACCACTATCACCACCACCACCACCACCACAAGCGCTGCCATCACCATCATCGTTATCGTTGTCGTCGTCAACACTACCACCACCACCACCATTATTATCACCACCAGCATCACCACCACCACCACCACCACTACCATCATTATCATCGTCGTCATCTTCATCATCATCACCACCACTACCACCACCATCATCATCGTCGTCATCATCATCATCATCATCATCATCATCACCACTACCACCACCATCCCCTTCCTCCTCCTCTTCATTATCATCAGCTATACTGAATCATTCGATTGTATTCTAGTAAAACCCAAACAGAAACCATCTCTTGATTTTCCACACACCAGTTAATTAGTTAACCAATTCGTTACAAATATATTTTACGTATTAATTACATATATTTTGGAAGAATGCTCTATTATACAAATTACATTTTAAAATCAACTCATGTTCCTGTCTCCAGTAACATAATATTAATTTTTTTTATATATACATGTCTTTACTAATATGAGAAAGTAATTCGTTCCGGTCTGTATACGTGCGCCATGTTGTCTGATTACTTTGGATGGTTTTGTCGCATGCTAGATGCGGAGCGCTTACTAGGCTCCCTTCTTATATGGTCATGAATGTTAGGTTATGATCGAAAGAATATGATCGCGAATACAAACGGCCGAAAGGGAGTTCCTCTGAAGTATCCCTGGAGCGACGTTAGTCGACCGGGGCGTAACTCGGAGATCAGGGAGTCTCTCCAGGTCGTGCCACTATTTCTCCGCGTTGAGAGATCACAGCTCCATTACTACAGACATGTGATTAGAATGTTGTAGAAAGGAATTATAAGACGTTTTCTTCAAGCTGAGCCAACCGACAGGAATTCTAAGAGTGGACTTAGGATGGGTTGGTTGGATTATATCCAAAGTCTCAATTAGCCCCGCTTGGAAATCCCGCTGGAAAGTGTAGTGATGGATGCTTTTTATAAGACCCATTGAAGGCGGTGCCTGAGGATTCTATCTCCACCATCCACCCACAAATAATGGCAGAGATGGATGGATAGAGGGTGGGAGGGAGGTAGGAACTTCATATAGTGATGCACGATTGCAAATTTTTAGAGAGGTGAGTATAACCTAATGAATCGATTCTAGAATATCTAAAATCGGTTTCTGTTTCTGTTACGAATCATCTTTAATAATTCAGTAGGAACGATAGAATAAATAGTCACAATCAAGATATTTTACAGTATTTAGTTGCAAACCTGAGTTTAAATCCCGCTTTCCTTTTCATCCTACCGGGGCCGATTAAATAAATAACATTTAAGTACTAAGGTCAATGTAATTGATTATGCCACCTTTCTCCAAATTTGAGGCCCTCTGCCTATGCCAGATATTAGTATATTTGTTGCAGACATCCACTAGGATATGAATTAAATTTTTTTTTATTGCGATAAATCATCTACTTGTAGGACTTTGAGTTTGATTGGTTGAGTCGACCTCAAAATAGGCATATTGTTATTTAGATACTTGTGCAGCACATGCAAAGTTATGCATACTGATAACCGTCACACGAATTAAATTTTTAGATGAAGCGCATATAAAATACATTATCTTTTTCTATTGGAGAGCCACTTCGATCAATAGCTGCTCACTTAGCAGAAATGACAAGTGCTATCAAGACAGGGAGTTATTAGAATGTGTTTATATAATGATTCTCTCGTTCCTTTGCTGTTAATAGCTTAAATGACGCCAGCAGGTAAAGAAACAGACAACTTTTTGTCTATAATTCAAAAACGTATGACCTTATTAGGAAACTTGCCACGCTGGACTAATTGACATTCAACTCATATTTTGAACTGGTATCAGTTGTTATTTACATTTCACTCTTAACTGTCTCTGACTAGCGATTCTCGTCTGGGGAAATGACTTTGTCACCGACCTCGAAAAGTAGACGAAATTCCACGACGATATCATCCGTGAATGTTGCAGGAATAAGAAAAAAGTGCATGCATATAAAGAAAATGAGCTCCACGGGACGGGGATTAAGAATCAGGCTTTCATATTGAAAGTTCAGCGGAAGTTGCAAAAATGCTACTTAACCCAGACGATCACTTTAAAACATCTACTCCTGAATATATTTGCAAGTCTCGGGTTAAACTAAATCTTTTTATTGTCTTCTGGAAGTGGTAGGGTCCTTGACTTTTATGTACTTTCCGAGGCTAGTAAGTTCAATACGGTTGATGTAAGTCATAACTGCAAAAAACGTGGGTAGAGAAGGAATTTCAAGCAGACTGACGTTTTGAACGGGAAGGATTGGGCAAAGTGGTTAGTATGGAACTTAATGAGTGAGTCACATCAGACTTTTCACGAGGAGAAAAGAAATGTGATCCTGGGAGTTCAGAAAATCCTAAGCCGTTAGTAGTAGCAATACAACAGGTAAGGTGAGGTGATAGCTCGTATATGGTCAAAAGGTTGCGATGAGTCGGGGAATGAATATTTGCCAGTCAGTCAGATGCGCTCTAGAATGTTTGTGCTGTGCGGTTGCAAGGGTGTGTAGGGACCGTACCGTAGGACTTACTTGAGTTATGCAAGGGGTTAGCAATTCCTGATTTGAGGAATATTCTTCAGAGGAAGATTTCAGTTACGTGATTAGCTGCCTTAATTGAGTCAAGGATAACGTCAGTTAGCTAACTGTTACAGAATTAAATGGTAAACTGTTATGGACTAAGTATAATAGGATTAAAGAGATGGGGATAGTGTGTGGATATGTAGTGAGCAGCCTTGAATAGGCAATAGTCTGACATTGACATGTGCAGAGATGGTGATGATTTATTGGGACAGGTTGGGGTGTAAAAGATATCTAGGGTGTTTTGGACTTGTCTTGTGTGTCGAAATACATATAGAGGATTATATTGATTGTTTTAAAACGTTTAGCATCGCAAAACTATCTTCTCCAGTGTTACTGCATTCATGTGGGAGCGGTGAAAAGGATGATGATGTCATATAGGAGTGAAGTAAATTAGATATCCTTGATGTAGGACGCGAGATATTCACTGTGCCGAGCCCTGTACAGCAGCATATCTCTGATCGGAAACTATTTCCACTCGTACCCTCAGACGAATAGTGGGATCACGTAAAAGGAACTACTGTGAGAACTGACGAATCGAGAGATCGTGCTATATCACGACTGGAAGCTTGGGCTGCACCGAAGAGCCAGGCTATGGTGCTGAATCTGATGGTATGTTAAGCGTGCTCGCCTCACTCCTATAAACTAAAAATCAACATGGATTATTATATCGTGGTATTAGTATAAGAAAGGTTGCTTTACTGGGCTCCCTCTGGACTGATTATTTTCAAATCGAAGTGACCAGAGATCCTTGATAGGTGACCTTTGCTGCAACTATGTGGACGTAGTGGTCTCCTGAGATGATGCGAAAATCACTTAGTACCAGTTTACCTGGTTATCGGAAGAGTAGTTACTCAATAGAAAAAGCAGAAGATTGTCCATCAAGTGACACAATGATGAAGACAAAAATATACGATCAACCATATGAATTTACATGCTATTTTTGTGGAGCACTTCACAAACAACTTAGCGAATACATACACATGGAAACAGTTTGCTATAATTGATATATAAGTGGGAATTAGCTAAGTTGAAACGGACAAAGCCACCAGCCATAAAAACTTAATATTGCACTGACATCATCATAAAACCGGTCGCAAGTGTGGAGCTGTGGTGGTGTGGTGCGCGGACCTCTACAAGGCGGAAGCTCTCTGCCAATTTCAAGACACTGCCCTCTGACCTCTGACCCCACGTCCAGCTATCAACAGATTGTGTCCTCCACTATCCATGACTTCATCTCTTCCTCCGTCTCCCCCCCC
>NC_068982.1:129169288-129170028 GCF_001194135.2 Octopus bimaculoides
TGATCCCTCACCACGAGGGGCTGCGTGCACTCCAACATTTCTTTGACCTTCAACCCAACCCCCAACCCGACACATCCACACTCGTTCGTCCGGCCGAACTTGTCTTCTCACTCAACTGTTTCTCGTTCGCTGGTGATTTTTACCAGCAATTCTCGGAAGTAGCCATGGGAACGAGAATGGGTCCCAACTATGCGAACCTGTTCGTTGGCTACGTTGAGGCCCAAATATTCTCAAGTTTCACTGGTCCCACTCCCGAACTATACGGCCGTTATATTGACGACTGTATCGCTGCGACCTCACTCTCTTGCGAACATCTTTTGTCAAATCTTTCCATCCTGCCTTCCACTTCTCGTGCACTATCTCTAACACCACTATCTCCTTTCTTGACATTTCGGTCAGCATTCATAACTCCACTCTCACCACCTCCATCCACAACAAACACACAAACACTCATACCTCAACTTCTCCTCCTACCCTAAACACACCAAGCTCTCCATCCCCTATTCCCAATTCCTCCGTCTACGCAGGCTCTGCAGTGACGACCATGACTTTGAGACTCAGTCTCAACTCATGGCTCGCCACTTCATCCTACGTGGATATCCCCTCACCACTATCCACCCCGCCCTTGCCAGAGTATGTTCCGTGAACCGTGCATCTGCTCTCTCCTCCCGCTACCGCCCCGCCGTCTCTCGTTTCCCCTCACCTACCATCCCACCACCCTACCTCTCCAACGCACCATT
>NC_068982.1:129170399-129170730 GCF_001194135.2 Octopus bimaculoides
TATACATCGAGCAAACGGGACGCCGCATGACTGACCGGTTCGCGGAACACCGAGACATCCGACTCGGCAATGACATTCCGGTTTCACGCCATTTCCGCTCTACCGGTCACTCATTGCAACACCTGTCTGTGTTCGGATTGTCCTTGCACAGGGGCCATCCGGACTCCCGTTACCGCTGTGAACAGGGATTAATCTTCTCTCTTCACTCCTTTGCGCCACATGGGCTCAACTCTCCTCTCCTCTTCATCTAACCTTCCTTTCCTCTCCTCTCTCCCTCTCACACCTACTTCTTCTCTTCACTCCTACTCTCCTCCTCGCTTCTCTTCACTCC
>NC_068982.1:129170939-129176669 GCF_001194135.2 Octopus bimaculoides
TCACCTCCCCGCATCTCATCACATCACATCACACCACCATGCACACACTAGCACTGACCACTTCCCAGCCCCACACCATCATTCACACACCTACACATACACACACGTACACGTCAAGGTCACCAGCCCTCTTCCACATGCACATACATGCTCTCTTATACACACGCACGCGCACCTCCATTTTGGGATCACCACTACTTTATTATCTCCCCTTCTTCCTACCTCTCCTGTGTGACTCCTCTGTCCGGCATTCGCTATGATAGATCGCTAACCACTACACATTCTTTATTTTCTCTCCTTATTTCTTTCTGTGTTCATTTCTGTGGCAGAGCGTAGGCTCGAAACGTTAAAGACTTTTTGACTTCCCGAGCGTTAAACTAATACATCTGTTGTCTACACCACCTGTCTTCGTCTTTTGCTTTCGTTTTTTTTTGTGAATTCTCCCTATATATATATATATATATATGTGTGTGTGTGTATATGTATATAAAATTTAGTAATTTCATTTCGGTACAAAATCAGGGAAAATGAATTTAGAGAAAAAAGGCAAGAAATAAGTATGATTCATCTGATGTTTAATAAAAAAAAACATACAATCTTTTCAGAGATAGCTTAGTATATTTAGGGAATATGGTGTTTGTTTTATCATGATCAAAGGGGAACTAGCAGTGTCTTATAAGATAGTAGGGGCCCATTTGAAAGCTTCATCTTCATTTATCTTCAAGTTATACTCCTGAGAAAATATAAGTTCAATACTGTAAACTAGCAACACTCAGCAATTTTACTAATGCTCTTGCTGATTAGAAGGGTTATTTTATTATTCTCAGAATGGTGTGTCATTGAGAACTAAGCATCTTATCCACTCTCAGCATAAAACTTGTAACAAGATACGAACTCTCAACTCTGTAGATGGAGATCTGGC
This sequence comes from Octopus bimaculoides, assembly GCF_001194135.2. Lineage (NCBI taxonomy): Eukaryota > Metazoa > Mollusca > Cephalopoda > Octopoda > Octopodidae > Octopus > Octopus bimaculoides. Next base: position 129,171,862 of record NC_068982.1, read on the forward strand.
ATCTTCAATCAACACGGTCAACTGCGACTTGAAGAGGATGTGGTAGATTTTTGTTTCTGCAAATGAATAATGTTGGTTGTCTGGTGTTCTTGGATATAAATGAATTGTAGGAACCTTATTGGTAACTGAAGTCGACTGTGGGTATATAAATCGAAGATTCATAAGGAAGTGAGGAGTTATTGAGATTGCGTGTAGGAGAGACATGCAGTTAGAAGAGAGAACAATGAAAGTGTCAAAAGCGTAATGAGTTGGATTTAACAGAAAATATATGTGCACAGAAGAATATAATGTTCTTGAGTATAATAAATAATTTAGAAATGTTGGTAGACTTGTGTCAGAAAACTCTACATCTAAATATGATGAGATGAAGAAACTAGTGAGAAAACTACCTTTAATAATGTTGAAATAAAAGAGTATAATAATGTTGAAATAAAAGACCATGAATGTTCGTAGTCTAATGGTTAGGGTGTTCGGCTCACGATTATACGGTCGATGGTGCAATTCTTGGACTGGGCAGTGCATTGTGACTTTCAGTTCATGTTACTTAAGTCAACACAGCTGTATTGATTACTAACCGGGTACTGGTGTAACTTTCTCTCCTTCCAGCTATCACATTGTCTATGTTCTACTGAGTCAAGGCGGAAGAAACCAAGGAGTTGACTATGTCTGCCCGCGACTATATAAAACTTAAAACAATAAACGAAAGTATGGTACATGCCACCAAGTCATATACTCGCGGGCGAGTGACGGCTGGCTGTACTTTTTAAAGAAATATGTCCATATATTTATCCCGGATACAAGTTCGGTACATTACGGCAATTGTTTGAACTGATTCGATAAATTAAGGCTATTATTTATCTTTGATTGGCGGTATCCTTAAATTAGTGACCAGTTGTATTGATTTCAGAAGCGGAAGTTGCGGTGCTGCGATGTTTTAAAAGGTGTTAGAGGTGTAAGCGTATTGAAAGAGAGATTACTGGAATACAAAACCAGATAATTGAGCCAATTTATGGGGAACTTGCAACATCTCTACACAATACGCCACACAGGGATTTTAAAAATCTGAATTCAATTCTGTTCTACTAAAATACGATGGACCAGTGTTTCTGACCATCCTATGAGTAAGGTGCAAGTTGTCAGAGAGCAAAACTGCTATTTCGATCTTCCCTTTGTGCATCTCTACACTTGAATCGTTTTATATTTACTCACATTCATGACTACTACTACTACTACTACTACTACTACTACTACTACTACTACTACTACTACTACTACTACCTCTTCTTCTTCTACCATAGATTTTAGATTGGTAAACTAAGACAAATTAGACACCAAAGTTCGACGTTAATTTCATGATAAGAATTCACAGCTCGGAGGTCTAAAGGCGATGGCTGAAGCCGCGGACAAGAGTCCCAAATGGATCAAGTCAAAGAGGAATGAAAGTGAATGTCAGAAGCCGAAGTGGTTACAACATCCAAGGTATCTTTGCTCTGGGACAACTAATCATCCAAGAAGACACAGGTTACAATGCACATAATAGCACAAAATGTGACGCCGAGGGAGTATCCAGGAGTTATAAACTGGATGTGGCCCGGCCCCCGTAGAGTGTAAGGAGTTTAAGGGCTGAACCATTTGCACGAGGAGGACTTCTCTGAAGACATTCAGCTGTTCGGCTTTCACTAAAATTTCTTACCACCTACGAGTGAACGGCATTTTATTCTTTTGGATATTGTAAAGCTCAAGCAAACTCTTTATCTAAACTTCACAAAGGAAGCAATAAACACAGCCTTGGGAAACTAAAAGAAACACAAAGCTGAGAATAAGTTGAAATTACTAAATGTAAACACATTCTGAAAAAAAGTTTAAGTTGGCTGTAGAAGGTAAAACAATAAAGTTGTTATGGTGCTAAAATAATTATCCGTAGGCTGTACCTATCGTTGTTATTGTTATCATCATTGTCGTCTCTTTCATAGCTTCTTTGTGGATGGACCGGATCCAAAGAATTTACGCAGTGAAAATAGGAAATGCGTAGGTGAAGTTCTACGATAGCACATAATAGGTCAGAGATAAAGTGAATATTGGTATTTCACAGAAATGAAGTTGGTGCAGCGTCTCAATGTATGGACGAGGGAAGCAGACAAGAAATATAAGAAAAGATAAGAGCTTCCCTTGTGTAGACCAGACGAGACGACTCGACCATAATATCTGTAAATTGACAACTATAAAAGAATACGAGTTAATTAATAATAGATTAAATATCGAAATATCTGACACGAGTAATTGTTAATAAGATTATAATTTTTCATATCAGAAATAAGAATTCTTTTACATTCACATCTACTCGATACTTCGATCGGTTTGTTCCTTGAATTATTTCTTATTCGTTGATGTGTTCATAGTGCAGACTGCATGCAAGCTCAAAATATTTATTTATAAACTTTAAAATAGACTGTTCTTCCCCACAGGCATACAGTGGTTCCCAGATTCACCTCTGCCAAAATATTAGGGAATTTTTTTTACCCCAACTCCTTTATATCGAGAAGACAAAATAGAGTTTATATCAATATGGTTCTTCTTTCTTCGCCGTGATGTTGAATTTGGTTGACAGAAGCTGCATGGAAGCCTGTCGTAAATGTATAATGTGTGTGTGGTTCTGTCAATGTTTGTCCCCACCCCACTGCTTGACAACCGGTTTCGGGTTGCTTACGTTCCCACAACTTAGCGATTCGAGAAAAGTGAACGATAGAATAAGTACCAGACCTAAAAATGGGGCTGGGCTCGATCTGTTCAACTAAAACCCATCTAGGCATCTTAATTTTCTTAAACATGGCACTTTACCCTCTGCCCGCCTTTTTCTTTTCTTTTTCGCTTCTAACAGGACCGCCATGTATGAAAAATATTGGCCTAGGGGAAGTAGCATAGTTGAGGGTGAGAAGAAGGGCCGCCCCGGGCGACGTTTTATGGATCCTCGAGACAAGCTACTCTGGGCGGCACACACTGCCTAAGAGACAAAAGTGCTATTATTCCTTAAGTTTAGAAATAGCAATTCTGAGTTTGTATTCACTCTGCTATTAGGAAAACGTCAAGGAATAAGGCACCTAATTATGACACGAGATCGAACTGATCGAAACATAGCTTAATATAAACATTAAAACATTTAGCAAGTAATGTTCGAAGCCACTTCAACATGGCTTTTCCGTTCGATCGGACTTTACAGCGATTTTTTAACCCCAAGAGGACATTTCCTCTAGCTGGTTAACGATGCCCAGCTTCTTTCGACATATTGCAAGCAGGGGAGCGAATCCCTACCGCCTTCTAGCTGTTTCTGCGTTTCTTCAGTATTGGACACCTCAAGTTTAATTGCATGAAAAATTGAAATCGTAGTTAATAAAAATAATTTTAAGTTTTGCTATCTTGTATGCATAGCTGGGTAGTTAAGCAACTCACTTTGCAAACACTTGGTTTTGGGATCAGCTCTATTGTACGGCAGTTGGGCAAGTGACTTCTATAACAACAGACTCAGACCGAACTAGACCTTGTGAGTGAACTTGGTAGACAGAAACTGTATGGAAGCCTGTTGTAAATGTATACGTATGTATGTATGTATGTATGTATGTATGTATGTATGTATGTGTGTGTGTATGTGCGTGTGCGTGTGTGTGTGTGTACGTGCGTGTGCGTACGTGAGTGTGTCTTTCTGTCAGTGTCTGTCTCCATCCCACCGCTCGACAAGCGGTGTTGGTTCGTTTACGTTCCCGTACCTTAGAAATTCGATAAAAGAGATCGGTAGAACATGTACCAGACTTGCAAATGAGTGCCTGGCTCGATCTGTTCGAATAAGACTCTTCAGGGCGGTGCTCCAGCATGACAGAAGTCCAATGACTGAGACAAGAAAAAGAAAGTAATATGAATTTGGTGGCTTTTCAAAAACATATTGATATAACTGTTGCATGAGTGAGTAATCTTACTTCAGCGTTAGATTACTACTGACTGGTTAGGAGATGTTACTTCCTAAGTATAGATGTTTGTAAACCGATATGATGGCGCATCTAGAACACACATCCAGCGTATTAGAGAAAGTAGTCGTACGGCTGATTGTATAAAATTCTGTCAGGCATTTGTTCCTACACGACGTGAACACATATAATAGAAATAACATTATTTATTTTTATATCGCTTCTTATACAACAACGTTGATAACACTGCAATGTAATGAGAAAAAAGAGAGCATAAATAAATAACACTCTACTGTTTGAATTCTTGGAATTAATATAAAATAAGTTCAACATAAATCGTTTGAAGTAGAAGGATCTTAGCGTAGCAACGGCACCCCTGAAACCAAATATCTTAAACGTACTGATTGACATGTAACGTACTAACGTAGTAGTACCACAAAATAAAAATAATCCCTGTACATTAGGATGTTTTAGTAGTGCCAAATAATACAAATTAATATCTATATTAAAATACTTTAATAGTGGTAAATGATAAGGGATCTAGTTCAAAACGGGGGCACCAGTTTTCATTTATGTTTTATGTAGTGTTTTTGGTACCGAAAGACTATCAAACTTCGTATACTTATCTATTTTGTGTTATAGAACAGAAAAAAAATTTTGTATTCGAAGTTATTTCATGTAAAAAATTGTCTTATTTCGATAATTTCAACCAATCACTGACAAGTATTCAGCTGTTTATCGTTACTCCTTTGGCAGTTTAAGCGGTTCCTTTGGCAGTTTAAGCGGTGTAAAGCGTATTTAATCTCCATTACTTCTGACATTTTGCAGAGAGGCAACACACGTGTGCTCGTT
>NC_068982.1:129176768-129177643 GCF_001194135.2 Octopus bimaculoides
CCCTAACCCTAACCCTAACCCTTCCCTCAAAAACCAGGCCTTGTGCCTATAATAGAAAGGTTTATTAGCTACTGCCAATATGCTTCAGCCATTTTTTGACAAGGAAATAATAATTTTATCACCGCCGGAATCGTTTGAGAATCGTTTGTTTACGTAGTCAGCACTTACTGTATTCGGCTGAATGGACGTCAGTCATTGGTTGGAATTACAGAAATACGACAACTTTAACATGAAATAAGTTGCAATATAATAATTTTTCCTAAGAAGACTAAGAGAAAAAGATGTTTTATATGACACATTCTACCAGTGTCCCAAGTTTCAAAGTGTTTCGTTAAGAAAATACTGGCGCCCCCGTTTTGAACTAAATCCATGATAAGAGTTAATCTGTATAGTATTATATTTCAGACTCGAGAATTATTATATTTGAGACACGAGAAGTTTCCATTATAATAAATCATTAACTCAGCAAAATTAACTTTTAGATAAATAATTTGATGGTTTATTTTTATACCAATTCGAGTAAATTTTAGTGACTGTCTTCGATTTATTTAATATAGAACGGTAATGAGCGCGCGCGAGCGCGCGCACACACACATACAAATAGCTACATGATACACACATGCACACGCACATATACAAGTATGCAAATATATACATGTACACAGATTCATATACATACATGTATGCAAATATATACACCTACATAGATACATCCATCCATCTATCCATCCATCCATACATATATATGCATGCATGCATACATACATACATACATACATACATACATACACGCATACATGTGTGTGACTGTGTGTCTTTGTCTCTGTGTGTAGATAGATAGATAGAGAGAGAGAGAGAGAGAGAGAGAGAGAGAG
>NC_068982.1:129177810-129184502 GCF_001194135.2 Octopus bimaculoides
TGTGTGTGTGTGTGTGTGTGTGTGTGTGTGTGTGTGTGTGTGTGTGTGTGTATACCGTTGGCAGGCAAGATACTGTGCCTTTCATCTGAGATAAAATTTCTTATAGACGTGCTGCGTTAAAAAAAGCACAATATACATCTTAATGTATATTTCTCTTAAATAGAGAGCAATTCTAGTGGAGAAGCACCAAACTAACTGTAAACTTAGTAGCTTGATTGTTTATGTGTTAATAAAATCCTCTCAGACGAAAATAGAATAATTGCAAACACAATAACTAAAAGGGGTGGGGAGGGGAAGCACATATCAAATAGCAGATGTGTATTGTAAGCATAAAAATGTGCGAAGCTAAAACTACTGAACTGTCGCCTCTGTATCTGCACCAAAAATTAATTTCTACAGATTTATTGGTAGGTTATGGTCGAATTGTTTAGAAGCTCCCTTCGTAGCCACGATGTCCCAGGTTTTATTCTACTACATGGCACCTTGAGTAAATATCTTTTACCACAGCCACGAGTCAACCTAGGCCTTGTGAAGGAAAATGGAAAGGCAGAAACTGTGTGGAAGCCCGTCCTATGGATTGTAGCTGTAATTTAAAGGTACGGTTCTATTACACTCACTGATGCTGCCCGAGAATTTCTTTAAAAGTTGTTGTTGTTGTTGGCACTCTGTCGCTTACGACGGCGAGGGTTCCAGTTGATCCGATCAACGGAACAGCCTGCTCGTGAAATTAACGTGCAAGCGGCTGAGCACTCCACAGACACGTGTACCCTTAACGTAGTTCTCGGGGATATTCAGCGTGACACTTTAAAATACAGGTACAACAGAAACAGGAAGAAAGAGTGAGAGAAAGTTTTGGTGGAAGAGTACAGCAGGGTTCGCCACCATCCCCTGCCGGAGCCTCGTGGAGCTTTAGGTGTTTTCGCTCAATAAACACTAACAATGCCCGGTCTGGGAATCGAAACCGCGATCCTATGACCGCGAGTCCGCTGCCCTAACCACTGGGCCATTGCACCTCCACACTTTAAAAAGTACACAAGTCTGTAGAATAGTGGAGTACTCAACCACTTATATGCTAATTCAATCAGCTGGTACTTTAGTTGATTAAATAATTAGATACTGAATTCATTGTTTGGTAGCATCTTTCGGCTAGAATTAATTGAATATAATTGTGAATTAAGGTAGTTGAAAGTATTAAACTCGATTAAAAGCTAAAATGTTAACAGGAATCTTTTTGAGCTAAGCAGTGTGGTTATTTCATTAAAATTTTGAAATAGTGTTCAAGAAAAACATATCTCTATGTCAGGGCATACAGTATTTTAACAGCATTATGGGTCCCTCAACAAAGTAGTGCCCTGATGCACATGCAGCTATTTATTGGCAGCAAGGCAAGGCATACATAGACCAACGTTGGGTCGCTAAACCAGAGGGGTCTTCGAAAAACCATCCATTGTGTTCAAACCTTAAAACGGCTTTGTATGTCACCATACACATATCGAGATGGAGAATTTAAAGACTTCAGTATTTCAAAATGGTCGGTTTGAAATAGCTTATTGGATCAAATAATACATCGGCTCCGTTCTTATACACAGGCACAAGAAAAAATTATAAGAGAATGGAATGAAACTTGTATGACATCCAGGCCTTTTTTCTAAAATATTGACGTAAATGAATAAAAATGGGCTAAACAGAACAAGAAGAGACACGTGGAATAGAGAGTCACTGAAGAAATCACAGGATGTGTGGTTAAAGACTTCCAGACAAAGGACATAAAATAAGGAAATAAATTTGAAGTGATGAAGAACGAATATATAGTGCGTGTGTTTATTTTTTTTAAAAATGACCTTCCCGAAATGCAACAACAAAAATCAGTTTTACCAAACGCTTATATTTTGCTCTGCGGAGCTCGCCGCATAAGAACATCTGTTTGTTTTCTTAGCATTTTCTAAATATTTTGAAAGGCCATAGAGAAGCATTACAGATGTATTATACAGATGTATTATACAGATGTATTATACAGATGTATTATAACCATTAGTTGCTTTTCCGACATCGAAGACTGAGTTTTAAATGAATTTGAGTCACATTACTAGCAATGATGTCGGATTATTCTATCCAGGCTGTCTTTAAATGGGCGAAAAATATAAATAGTTTTTTTAAACGTCAGAATATTAAGAAGACATTGAAAGTGAGAAGTGCCTGTCAATTATCTCAAGTTATCTCACATTTCATTACTTCCTTGGTCTTTTATTAATATCTTCGTTCTTTAAACAATATTACTTGACTTCCTTCTCATGGAGATTTTTTTAGAGCCCTATTAATTACTATATACACATACTTATCACCTGACAAACGGCGTTTCAGAAATCTGACTAGAATGTGTTGTAAATGCTAACAGAATTTGAAGAATATATACATTTCTGTTGATATCTGCTTTGCCAATTTTCGTCTGGAAATCTGAAACCAATAAAAGGGAAAGGGAACTCTCTAAGTTTACATGTCTATGCTATTAGTTGAACTTAAAATATAGCATGCATCAACATTTATTTATATTTCATAACTATTTTTACTGTGGTAAATGTTTTCATATTTTTAAGATTCTGGAAAATTTCCAAGAAACGACCATTAATTTATCTAAGAATTTTTTTAAATGTACACTTTCAATAACAAATAATTTTCATTACAGAAGTCAATATTTTAAAGTAAATCTAAAATAGGTCTTTTAAAGATTTAAATTTTAGGACGCCAAAAAGGCAGTGAGCTGGCAGAATCGTTAGCACGCCGGGCGAAATGTTAAGCGGTATTTCGTCTGCCGCTACGTTCTGAATTCAAATTTCGCCGAGGTCGACTTAGCTTTTCATCTTTTCGGGGTCGATTAAATAAGTACCAGTTATGCACTGGGGTCGATATAATCGACTTAATCCCCTTGTTTAGCCCCTTGTGGGCAGTAAAGGAATAAGAATCGTTAACCGGGCAAAATGCTTGGCGGCATTTTGTCCGTTTTTATGTTCTGAGTTCAAATTCCGCTAAGATTGACTTTGCCTCTCATCCTTTCGAGGACGAATAAATAAGTATCAGTCAAGTACTGAGGTCGATGTCGTTGACTAGCGCGCTCTCCAGAAATTCCAGGCCTCCTATAGTAGAAAGAATTATTGGTACGTAAAATTTGATTTTAGATGGGTTTGAGGATTATGTGTACAATATTTTACTGAAGTTGAATTAATTGAATCATTTTTAGCAAGTCAAAAGTGACAATTGCCTTTTGATGAACACTTCCCTGTATTTTCGTCGGAAAACACAGAATATGTAAAATTAATTTAACATATTTTTTTTTAATGCAATTATGCAGTTAGATTCACATTATTTTAAAAGAAAGTTGGTAACAGGAAATGTTGGGTGGGCATATGTTTCCAGACGTGTTGGAACTGGTCCAACTTCACAAAACAGTGCAGCTACCGATACCGGTACTTATATATGTAGGTGTAAGATGTAAAAAACAGTTGCACATATCAGTCGACTTCTGTGAAAATCCACCTTGGAAATGTCAGAGCTTATAAATAGTTGCCTGATCTGTAGAACGTTACAAACATAGGTAACAGTTTCTAGTCTCAAAACCTCCAGCTTGTTTACATTTCACGTATACGCTATCAAGTTTCCGACTGAACAACATGAAAAGATAGCTAAGCATAACATTTTACTTTACACGTACTGCTTTCATTCGACTTGGCATGAAATCGTGTATGTTAGGAAACAGGAAATGATATGTTTTGACGTTCATGCTTTTCCCCAGTTCATCAACGACTTAAGAGAAATGCTTTGGCTCCAACCACGAGTCGAAACTGTACAATGGTAATATTGCGTCTACCATACGGCGCTCCCTTTTATGATTTCATACATAGTTATGAAGACTGTGATTTTTAAGATTAGGAAAAACGGAGTTTTATACCTTTCTTAATAGCATTAGTGACGTAAGCGAAATGGGTTGGTTACAATAGAAATTCGGAGTTGCAAATGTATCTGCGCAAGGATTCTGATGATCACATCCACATTTTCTACATAACATAAACTCATCTGCCGCGTGCGTGGTTGTAGGCGAAGGAGGATATTAATTCTGTGTGGCTGATTTCATATAGTTTTAATCTTGAGTGGCCACTCCAACTTTTCAGTGGGAGTGAAAGATAGTTAATGAATGATTCTGAGCCACGGAAGTAGTATTAGCACTGAAAAGCAATCTTTATATCCAACTTAACATGGACGTTTTGTTAGAACGCCAAACAATGCGGTATTAGCCTTGAGAGCGGTCCACAAGTGATCGGACAGTACGAAGGTGGTTTCAGAAATTCTGTAGTGGTGATGAGAGCCTTGAAGAAGAAGAAGAAAAAGAAGAAGAAGAAGAAGAAGAAGAAGAAGAAGAAGAAGAAGAAGAAGAAGAAGAAGAAGAAGAAGAAGAAGAAGAAGAAGGTAGAGGGGGGATCACGCAGTCTTGACAATGAACAATTGAAAGCAATTGTTGAACAAAACCCACGTCAATGTGTCGGAGAAATGTCTCAGGCATTTGGTGTCGGTATTGTAACGGTCTCACGCAATCTGCAGAAGATTGGTAACGCGAAAAAGCTCGATGAATGGGTACCGCATGAGCTCAATGAAAATCAAAAAGTTCGGTGTTTTGAAGTGTACTCAATGCTCTTTCTGCGAAACACCAATGATCCTTTTCTTAACCGAATAGTCACTTGTGACGAAAAGTGGATCCTTTATGATAACCATAAAAGATCAGGTCAATGGCTTGATCGTGATGAGTCCCCAAAAATTTTTCCAAATCAAAAGCTGCATCAGCAAAAGATTATGATGTCTGGTGGTCTGCAATTGGTGTTATTCATTACAGCTTTCTGGGAGCTAATCAGAGCATTACAGCAGATGTTTACTGCAATCAACTCGCTGAAATGCATGCTCATTTGCTAAAAATGAGACCTGCATTGGAGAATCGGCGTGGCCCAATTCTGCTCCACGATAATGCAAAGCCATATGCTGCAAGAATGATGCTGCAGAAACTCACAGACTTGGGATACGTGATTTTACCACATCCTCCATATTCTCCCGGTCTTTCACCCACTGACTACATTTAAACATGTTTTTAAGTGATAAAACTTTCAAATCCAAACCAGAGGTGGAATCACCTTTCAAAGATTTCTTAGCATCAAAGCCAATAAGTTTTTATCAACAAGGCATAAATAATCTCGTTGATCGATGGCAGAGATGCATAGCTGTTCACGGCTCATACTTTAACAAATCAAAACATTTCTATTGTTATTTTTTCCAGAATAAAATTGTTTCTGAAATCGGCCGTTATCTTCGGAACAACCTAATATTTGGATGGCTTACTTTTGGGTCAATTTCGTAAGCGTTTGAATTACAGAATCCAGCCTTTCCTTCAATCACAACTCAAACTCACATTATTTCAAAATTATCTTATCAGACAAGGCTGTACGAAAGAATTTTATTCACTTACAACTGCCAAAATGAAGCAGCAGAAAATGCAAGCTTAAAGCAAGAGAAAATAAAACGCAATATATAAAAAGATAAGACATAAAAATACGACATAATTTAAAGTTGTTTTCGTCCCTTCCTGTATTTAAAAACAGTGCTATCATTCAACAGTTTCTCAAGCAATGTCAGGTAGACAGCTATCTACATCTTCACACTTATATATAGAATTCGGTTTCACGGTACTTGAAAATTATTTCTAAGAATTTGCTTTATGGTATTTCAAAGTGCTTTAGATGTAAAAAAAAAATCTGTTACTTCGTTATAAATAATAATAATTTTGGCACAAGGCCAGAAATTTTTAGAGCGGGGGAAGTGGATTACATCAACCGCAGTGCCTAGTCGGTTACCTATTTTATCAACCCCGAAGGATGAAAAACAAAGTTGACTTCCGTAGGATTTCAAATCAGACCACAAAGAGCATGAGAAATGCTGTCGGGCAAAACGTTTAGCAGCGTTTCTTCCGGCTTTACGGTTTTAGTTCAAATACTGATGAGGTCAACTTTACTTTCATCATTTCGGGATCGATAAAGGAATGTACCAATCAAGTACTGAGGCTGATGTGATATAATCGGCTTACCCCACTCACCTTAAATCTTCTGGCCTTGTGCTAAAATTTGAAAGAATAAAATTGTAATTCTTTTTACTATCAGAGCAAAGTCTGAAATTTTGGAGGAGGGACTAGTAGATTACATCGACCCTGATGTTCAACTGGAACTTATCTTATCGACCCCCGAAAGGGATGAAAGACAAAAATCAATCTCGGCGGAATTTGAACACAGAACGTAAAGACGGAAGAAGTGCTTCTAAGCATTTTATTCGGCGTGCTAGGGATTCTGCAAGCTTACCACCTTAATAATAATAATAATAATAATAATAATAATAATAATAATAATAATAACAAGCAAATGAAATCCAAACTAAAACTAGAACAGCAACGGACCATGATAAAACGATGGCAAGAAAAGCCCCTACATGGTAAATACTGGGCTAAACTAAATGCGAAAGAAATAGACAGAGAAAAATCCCAGCAATGGCTGAGAAGCTCAGGACTCAAAGCAGAGACTGAAGGATTTTTAATTGCTGCACAAGACCAAAGCCTCCCCACCAGAAATTACCAAAAACACATAATGAAAAGAAATATAACAAGTAAC
>NC_068982.1:129185269-129192769 GCF_001194135.2 Octopus bimaculoides
TAATAATAATAATAATAATAATAATAATAATAATAATAATAATAATAATAATAATAATAATAATAATAATAATAATAATAATAATAATAATAATAATAATAATAATAATAATAACAGTTTTAAATTCTGGTACAAGGCCAGCAATTTCGGGTGAGGCGGTAAGTAGATTACATCGACCTCAGTGCTCAACTAGTACTTATTTTTTATCGAACCCGAAAGGATAAAAGGTAAAGTCGACCTCAGCGGAATTTGAGCTCGGAACAGAACGACGGACGAAATGCCTCAAAGCATTTTGTCCAGATTATCTTCACGAGAGACATGGGATACGTTCCTCATCTTCGGAAGGGAATGGGATAGTACTGCTGTGAGGTGGAAGCTATGGTATCGGCCGCTCCGTCGGGAAATTCGCTATTATTGTTGCTGTTATCGGTCCTCTTTTTCTATCTTCTCCTTACTGCCAATTCTGGTTATGACCTTTGTACAAAAGAAAGAGTCTCTCGAGAGCGAGGTGACCTTTTCAATCGAATGTCAAATGATGCCTTAGGGTTCGCAACCTCTGTAGTCTCCTGCTCCTAAACTTGTGCTTCCACCTCATTCTCTGTTTTGAAAGCAATGCATAACGAACCATATGCCCTCCCTCTCTCTATGAAAGAGATATTGTGCCATGTCTTAGTGTGCGTTAAGAAATAACCAAAACTTGCCCTATGGTCCTAATGAGAGGAATCTTCCAGAGACACATTATTTTTTCTACTCTTCTGTCTAAGTGAGTCTATTGAACGAAACTACTACTGGTTATAAATTATCCCTGTATACAGATAACAATACGTAGTTGGAAAAACCTACTAAAATGGCAGCCAAGATATAAAAATAAATGAGGGACCAAACAAATCTGCCGAAACCATTATAAGAAGATGCAAATCAACTAAAACTGAGAATAGACTCAGACACCGAATCAGAGAATTAGGCCAGAAGCACCCATACAAGCACTTCGGAGTAGATGAAACTGATAAGATCTAACACAGGAATAAAGAAGAAATTAGAAATGAGTTTTACAGAAGAGACAGATTAATATAAAAACAGAACTCAATGCTAGAAATAAGATATTAAGCATAGATATGCTAACCATCCCCGAAATAAACTTCATCTTCAACATAAACTGGAAGCTAAGGGAGTTATGAGTTAAGACAGAAAAGACAAGGAAAATACTAACAGCGTTCAGAAGCCACCATCTTTGCGCTATTATAGATGGAATATACTGGTCCTACACACAAGTAGAGTGGGGCCAGACACGGAGTTTGGAGGATATTTAGAAACAAGTAAATGGAGAAGAATTAGTGTGATCAAAAAGCATTTTGAAATATTCTTCTCTATGTATAACGAAAAAAAATACAAATTGAAAACTAATTAAAGAAAGAGAATGATACAGATAATGACAAAAAAAAAAGCGATATAGATCATTAAAGCAAAGGACTAAAACAAAATGGAATTCCAAAATAGTTTGAATAAAAATAGAGAGAAAAACCACCCCATGGCCAATATATCGCGAGATTCGACAGCGGAATCAAGTCAGTGTGAAATCCAACAATGGTTAAAAGAAACTCTGGGCAAAAACAAAAGGTCTGATTTTAATAGAACAGGACTAATATCTAACCACAAGTAGCTACAAAAATGGAACGTCAGGTACAGATTATGCAACCGGTACAATTATACGATTAACCACACTCTTAGACTATCTATTTCTTGCCTAGTCCGAGTATGTGCATAAACTCAGTTGAGTGACATCTGTGTAGAAGTTTATAGAGAACCACGAAATATGTTTCTTTTGAAATTGTATCTTCTTTGAAGCATTTGATTCTTTGGTTGAAGTAAAAGTCCACATAGGGAGTATTGAATGTGCAGTCTCAGGAAACAATATCTCTTAAAGCTATAAACTTTGTTATAGACTTATCGCCTCTCCCGTCTTGAATGTTTTTATTGCTTGTATTCTTACATCAAGAAGTAAATCTTAACTATGGAACGAAATCGAAAATATAGTCTATAATATTCATACAACATAAGCACTTGGTATCATGGACCGTGCTTTCGCTAATTATTTTTAGGAGCTGCAGACACAGACACCCACTCGGTCCGCCCAGCCTTGATACGGTGAAGAACCCACGTTGTCAGTTGAAGTTACAGAGAGCTGCATTAAAACTTAACTAATATCTTATGTATCAACCCCAAAAGAATAAAAGTCAGGTTAACCTCTACGGGATTTGAACTAAAACCCAGGACTCAACACGAACACCGTAAGGCATTCTATTCGACACTGTGATGACGCTACAATTTTCCTATGTGTGTGTGCATGTGTGACATTGAACATTGTAAGATGATATATATTTTCTATTTTTATTTGAATCGCTGCTTGTTTCACAAAATGAATTATAGTAAAGTAAATGTTTGAACTGTAACGATTAATAGCAATCATGAAGTAAACCTCCTTTTTTTAATGAGATTATCATACGCGGGTCTTCAGAAATAAACGAATCTGTATTTTCATTAAATACGTTTATCTGATGATGTTTGGCAGCATCATTGCAGTTTCTTGGTAGACAGCCAATACTCTTAATAACGTCTGGTATTACTTATGAGTATTACAGAAAAAAAAATAATAAATATATAAAAATATGTATAGATAATGAATAAATAAAATAAACGCAGACTGCTTCTTGGTAGCGGGTGACGAAGTAAGAAGTTAGCTTTCAGAATGTTGAATCTTCGAAGCTGTTTCGATTTAAAGTTGAAGTCATTAATGCCCCTGGATAATGTATGCTAAATATAGGACCTTTGTTGCAAGTAAAAAGTAAATATCTATTTAGTTATCACTGTCAAAATAAAGTGTTTTTGAAACAAGTACTGTTGATTTTAAAGAGCTTATCCTTGCCAACACACTCGCGTAGTTACTGGTAATTAATATAATCAAAATGGCGGATGTGTTGCCAACACATTCCATGACATTGTTATCTGTTTTTATTACTTTCTGTATGAAGGCGGCAGCGAGCTGGCAGAACCGTTAGAACGCCGGACAAAATGTTTAGCAGCATTTCGTCTATCTTTATGTTTTTAAGTTCAAAATCCCCCGTGTCGACTTTGCCTATCATCCTTTCGAGGTCGATGAATTAAGAACCAGTTGAGCACTGGGGTTGATGTAAACGCCAATCAGTCGAATAGTTCTTCTCTGGGCACTGTCCGCGATATCAATGTTGCAATATACTGTACAAGATGTGGAAGCAATACTTTATTGTTGGTCTCATTTCAACTGTTCTTGGGACTAAAATATCATCTGGCCTTTATGAGCAGAGATAGTCTTTGGTGTCGTGGAGGCGCAATAGCCCAGTGGTTAGGGCAGCGGACTCGTGGTCATAGGATCGCGGTTTCGATTCCCAGACCGGGCGTTGTGAGTGTTTATTGAGAGAAAACACCTAAAGCTCCACAAGGCTCCGGCAGGGGATGGTGGCGAACCCTGCTGTACTCTTCCACCACAACTTTCTCTCACTCTTACTTCCTGTTTCTGCTGCGCCTGTAATTCAAAGGGTCAGCTTTGTCACACTGTGTCACGCTGAATATCCCCGAGAACTACGTTAAGAGTACACGTGTCTGTGGAGTGCTCAGCCATTTGCACGTTAATCCCACGAGCAGGCTGTTCCGTTGATCGGATCAACTGGAACCCTCGACGTCGTAAGCGACGGAGTGCCAACAAGTCTTTGGTGTTAATTATGTTAAGGATGTGATTTCACCAGGAGAGATTCTCGGTGATAGTGAGGCCCATAGCCCATATCAGAGTACATGTGTGGAGTCTCTAGCCGATGCTGCTCATGTCTGAGGGAAGCAGGAGCATTTTCTGGATATAATTAGTACCTGAGTGATTTTTTCTGTTCTTTTGTTTTTCTGCTGGAAAAAGAGACATTGTTGGTATGGCCCCAATGAATGATGCTCTCAATTTCTCCGTTTACTGAAACAACGTAGGTTTGGCGTATGGTGTCCAGGTTGTGTGTGGATGATACTTGGTTAGGGAAAGTTAGAGAAGAATGAAACACCGTATCATCTGCTTAAAAGTGGGCGTTGTTGGATATGACGGCAAGTAGGTCACTGACTGATTCTTTATTTTATCGACCCCATAAAGATGAAAGCAACTTTGGCTCAACGAGATTTGAACTCAGAACCTAAAGAGACAGAAGAAATGCTGCTAGGTATTTTATCCGGTGCTCTTAGTTTTCTGTTGGCTCGAAATATTGAAAGTACAAAATAATGGTAGGGTTCTGAAGACTTCTTGGTATCTAATTTGGAGAATCATTGCTCTAGGTTCAAATCTTATGAATACAAGAGTGAAAATTTTAATCCCATTCACTCAAGTCATCTTAGGAATATGTCTGTAGTTTTGACTACAGGCATATTTTGTCTATAAATAGCATATCTATGTGGAATTTTGAAGAGTATTTTATGACTGAACAAGAATTTTAATACTTCATGATTCCTTGAATGAGAAATCTGGGAAAGATCGTTAGCACATATGAACCATCTCTACATAGAACTTTGTGGAGGCACAATGGCCCAGTGGTTAGGGCAGCGGACTCGCGGTCATAGGATCACGGTTTCGATTCCCAGACCGGGCGTTGTGAGTGTTTATTGAGCGAAAACACCTAAAGTTCCACGAGGCATCCGGCAGGGGATGGTGACGAACCCCACTGTATTCTTTCATCACAACTTTCTCTCACTCTTTGTTTCTGTTGTGCCTGTAATTCAAAGGGCCAGCCTTGTCACACTGTGTCACGCTGAATCTCCCCGAGAACTACGTTAAGGGTACACGTTTCTGTGGAGTGCTCAGCCACTTGCACGTTAATTTCACGAGCAGGCTGTTCTGCTGATCGGATCAACTGGAACCCTCGACGTCGTTAGCGACGGAGTGCCAACAACAATAACAGCATAGAACTTTATAAAGTTCATCTGACCAAACGACATGAATCCTTCTTTAATACATTAATTTGTCTTAAAGGCGGCGAGCTGGCAGAATCGTTAGCACGCCGGGAAAAATGCTTAACGGCATCTCGTCTGCCTTTACGTTCTGAGTTCAAACTCTGCCGAGATCAACCTAGCCTTTCATCCTTTTGAGGTCGATAAAATAACTACCAGTTGAGCACTGGGATCGATGTAATCAACATAGCCCCTTCCCCATACCTGCTGGCCTTGTGCTAAAATTTGAAATCAATACATTAATTCGTCTTAAAGCGGCAAGCTGGCAGAATCGTTAGCATGCCGAGTAAAATGCTTGGCGGCATTTCATCCGCCTTAACATTCTGAGTTCAAATTCCGCCGAGGTCATCTTTGCCTTTCATCCATTCGGGGACGATAAAATAAGTACCAGTTGAACACTGGGGTTGATGTAATTTACTTACCCCTCCGCCGAAATTGTTGGCCTTGTGCCAGAATTTAAAATCAATAGTTAGTTCGTCTTCTTAAGAGCGTCAGTGAAGTCTTGATATTTTATGCAATTATTTATTTGAAGCTCTTTTTTATATTTCCTTTTCTGTTTGCAAACATGTGTGAGTATTAAAAATAATTAAACATTTTCTCACGAAGATATTTGCACCTGTCACTTCAGAAGACCGGGAGAATTTATTTATTGCAATACTTCTGAGTCCAGAAACGTTGTTTTCTCTTCCAAGTTTAGTTGGGTGAATTTGTTAGACCGTTCTACTTTTAGCAATTAGGCATAATTCATTTTTTGTTGTTTATGATATCACTGTCTCTAAGTTTATCAGTAATTGTACTCACTGTTAAGTTCAATTCTATGTTCATTCACGAAAACCCTATATCTCTTTAGTCGTTCTAAGATCTGGTAGCTACTAATAGATTATGCTTCGCTAGTGAGATCTTATGAGACCGTAACATGTCTGAAGTTGTTGTTACGAGTCAGACAAGAGTTGTTGCTTCGAGTCAGACTAGCGTTCCACTGCAGTCCATGTTTAATTAAATTAAAATTTCCTGTCTACCACATCAAGCATGAAAGTGCCATTTTACAGTGAGGTTTAGTATATAAACTTTGGAGTTTGATATCTCTGTTGAGGAGTTTATTTCAGATTTATCTGAAATAAATTATTTCATATTTACCTGATAGAAGATCCTCAACAGAGATATCAAACTTCAATTGTCGTTGTACGTGTATGTGGGTTACATTTCCTAAAATCGCGACTAGTTTTCTACACATTTTCCAGCCGTTAATTACACTCACAAAGAATTAGTCAATCCCTGGCTACTAGAGAATATACTTGCCCAAAGTTCCGCAAAATGGGATCGAATCTGGTACAACATGTTTCAGAAGCGAACTTGTTAACCACACAGCAATATCTGTACCTAATGTACGGTAGAATTGATCGTAGACGCCTTTGTTCGTTCTGATGTTATTTTACAAACTGTACTTAGATGTTTACCGATTTGGGAGTCGTTTTACGAGTTGATTGTTGCTTTGGGTACAGATTGTTACGTCGGTGGGATTTACTGCTGAGTATGTTTTTGAGAATTTGGCAGTATTTGGTTGGAGTAGATAGCATTGTTGTGAGAAGTCGAAATTACAGTGCACCTCTAGAGTATATCTCATGTATATAGTGTCTGTTGTTACTAAGCTCGTTTGGGCTTTTCCTCTGAAAGTCTTACTGCTTGTTTGGATTAGTCCTCCCACTCCCACACTTCTGTTGTTTTGTTCCGAAAAAATGTTAGAATAAAAAATAATCTAGAATCCTAGAAAATTTGTGATAGACTATTGTGAGAAAAAAGGAAAAGAGAAGAAGTTTGTATGCTGTGAAGAGACATGACTTTGATTTTTCAGCCAGGACCCGTCTTTAAAATATCAGAAACCACTTCTTTTCATGGTGAATGAACTTATTCTATATTTTATTTTACGCTTGAATAAATATTTTCTGTTAAAACACCCTCACAATAACCCTTTCAATGAATAATGTAAATTACTGGGATTTCCTATTTTTTATGTAGTGGCAGAAGGCGGTAAGTTGGCTGAATCGTCAGAGCGTAGGAAGAGAACGTTTTGCAGCGTTCGTTCTGGTTCTTTACGTTAAGTTCAAATCCTGACGCAAGATCACTTTACTTTTCATCCATCTGGGGTCGATAAAATAAAGTACCAGTTTAATTCTACGGTAGATGGTATCGATTAACATTCCTCTCTCTTAAAATTTCTTACCTTGTGCCTAAATCAAAAACCATTAACTGTTTT
This sequence comes from Octopus bimaculoides, assembly GCF_001194135.2. Taxonomy (NCBI): domain Eukaryota; kingdom Metazoa; phylum Mollusca; class Cephalopoda; order Octopoda; family Octopodidae; genus Octopus; species Octopus bimaculoides. Next base: position 129,192,534 of record NC_068982.1, read on the forward strand.
CTGTGGGTTTGTTCTAAAATATTTGGGATTTTTTTTACATATATTTTTGGAATTATAATCATTAATTTAATGGTCCGGTGAGATCTCTTATCATTTTATGTCTTCTTTATTTGTATTTGATAATATATTGTGATGGGGTCAACAAATGATGTCAGAATGTGTCAGAAGTGACAATTTTGATGTCAACAAAATCATTTGATATTTCTATTGAATTTCGAGAAATGAATATAGTAATT
>NC_068982.1:129195044-129196185 GCF_001194135.2 Octopus bimaculoides
ATATATATATATATATATATATATATATATATATATATATATACATACATATACCACAGAATCTCTGAAAACTAGAAACTAGAAACTAGAAAGTATTACATGCACACACACACACACACACACACACTTTTTATATATTTGTGTTTCACTTTTTTTCTAGATTCTACCATTTCTCTCAACTACTTTGGCTTCTCTTCATGGTCTATCACTGGTGGCAACTTCAAAAAGTAACTTTGGATACGTTCCAATTTGTAACCTGATCCAAGCTTGTAAAGTAAGTAAGCATACAACAACTTACTGTTGAGGTTTTCCTATCTATAGATTCTCAAGACGAATTATTTACACCATCCTTCTTCGAGTGACTATAAGTAAAACTGCGGATTGAATTATTCACACACACACACACACACCAGCATATTCTCAGACATACACATGCATTGGCGGCGAGCTGGCAGAATCGTTAGCATGCCGGGCGAAATGCTTACTGGCATTTCTTTTGACTATCTGTTCTCAGTTCAAATGCCGCCGTATCGACTTTGTCTTTCATCTCTTCAGGGTCGATAAAATAAATACCAGCTGGGCACTGGGGTCGATTTCATCGGCTTACGCCTCTATGCTGAAATTGCTGGCCTTGTGCCAAAATTTGAAGCTATTATTATTATTATTGTTGTTGGTGTTGTTGTTTTTATTATTATTATTATTATTATTATTATTATTATTATTATTATTATTAATAATAATAATAATAATAATAATAATAAGAAGAAGAAGAAGAAGAAGAAGAAGAAGAAGAAGAAGAAGACGAAGAAGAAGAAGAAGAAGAAGAAGAAGAAGAAGAAGAAGAAGGTGGTGAGCTGGCAGAACCGTTAGCACGCCGGGCGAAATACTTAGCGGCATTTCGTCTGTCTTAACGTTCTGAGTTCAAATTCTGCCGAGGTCGACTTTACTTTTCATCCTTCCGGAGTTGGTAAATTAAGTAACAGTAAAACACCGGGTCGATGTAATCGACTGGTTCCCCCTCCCCCAAACTTCAGGCCTTGTGCCTTTAGTAGAAAGGATTACTATTATTATTGTTGTTGCTGTTATTTATACAGGATTATATATGTGTGTATGTATGTGTATATATATGTATGTATGTATG
>NC_068982.1:129196260-129197179 GCF_001194135.2 Octopus bimaculoides
TATATACATATTTGAGCCAAAATTGACTTTTCTTTTACCTTTACGGTCGATAAATACAGGTAATAGCACTTTGCTTAAGAAGTTAATATTTCAAGATGTAAGCCACATGTGCGATCATTAGAAGTTTTTACATACACGTGGATAACACAGAACATTTAAAATATCTATTTAGAAACCGAAACTTTCTAGATATTAATCCACATGACATAACAAAAATTGCTTTTCTCTCTTCCTTTCTGGGTGAAGACATAAAACTTTTTTTTTTTAATTTGAGGATGGGCATAGTCGATTATACCTTTTACTATTTTGGTTTCTTTTGATTAGATTCGCAGGTAGTGTGTTTACGAAAAACTGGACATGGTTCACTTAAGAATTCGTCAAAAGTGATAGCAACGTAAATCAAGCGAAATATTTCTAACAGGAAATTTAAACTGCAGCGCAGTGTTAGTTTATCGGGAACTTTTCTTTTAATTGCCATTAACTCATAATAAATTACTAGAATTTGCTTATTGAACTAATTCACCGACAGGTATGATATAAACTCGCACGCGCACACACAAATACACGCATATACGTATATGCATATATATACATATGTTGCCATTAATAGCCGATGCGAATGCATCGTAGCTTTTCGCTCCGACATTCGAAACTCCGAGTACTATAATGACAATCTTTTTACTGCTTGTTCTAAATTGTGACATATAAATAATCCTCTATTTCTAATATTGAAGTCTCATTTTTTTGTTGTTACTTTTTATTACTTATTATTATTATCATATTGTTGTTGTTATTATTATTATTATTATTATTATTATTATTATTATTATTATTATTATTATTATTATTATTACTTTTATTATTATTACTTTTATCATTATTATCATTTTTTGTGTGTGTATGCATATATATATATATA
>NC_068982.1:129200046-129200474 GCF_001194135.2 Octopus bimaculoides
TATATATATATTTATGTGGAGAATGGAGCAACAAATACAAGAAGAAGCAATTCTGTTGGGCTAGTTAGCCGTTGTTTTATTATGTGGAGGTTATGTAATGAGTCATTGTGGAGGTTGAGGTTATGTAGTGAGTCATTGTGAATGTTATGTAATAGTCATTTACGTACGTTTCAATCTAGCCAATGGTTTGGCAGATCTCATCAGAATGTTGAGGAGTATGTTAAGAGTTCGTGGTGCGAGGGATGTAGGAGAAGTGATATCACTGTATATTAATGTATATGTATATTAATGTATATGACTCATTACATAACCTCCACATAATAAAACAACGGCTAACTAGCCCAACAGAATTGCTTCTTCTTGTATTTGTTGCTCCATTCTCCACATAAATATAATTATAAACTACGGTTTAAACAATAAATTACCTG
>NC_068982.1:129200932-129201784 GCF_001194135.2 Octopus bimaculoides
ACATTTACTGATGTAAGTAATTTCATAATTTACTAACAGAAGTACGGTTTTGTGTTTTCCTGTTGCTGAGGTTTTTTTTCTGGTACCTTCGATACTGGGTCTTTGGTTCACTGAGTGACAAATTTCGCTTCAACCTCACTTTAACTTCAATCGTTACTGTTCTCACTAAATGTTTACGTTTTCAATCGCTAACAAGTTCACATTTACTGATGTCAGTAATTTCATAATTTACTAACAGAAGTACGGTTTTGTGTTTTCCTGTTGCTGAGGGGTTTTTTTTCTGGTACCTTCAATACTGGCTCTTTGGTTCACTGAGTGAGAAATTTCGCTTCAACCTCACTTTAACTTCAATCGTTACTGTTCTTACTAAATGTTTACGTTTTTAATCGCTAACAAGTTCACATTTACTGATGTCAGTAATTTCATAATTTACTAACAGAAGTACGGTTTTCTGTTTTCCTGTTGATGAGGGGTTTTTTTTCTGGTACCTTCGATACTGACTCTTTGGTTCACTGAGTGACAAATTTCGCTTCAACCTGTACAATACTTTATTTTTCGTTAAAATTTCTTATTGACTTTCTGTCTGTCGTATTACTCTTTTACTCTTTTACTTGTTTCAGTCATTTGACTGCGGCCATGCTGGAGCACCGCCTTTAGTCGAGGAAATCGACCCCAGGACTTATTCTTTGTAAGCCTAGTACTTATTCTATCGGTCTCTTTTTGCTGAACCGCTAAGTTACAGGGACGTAAACACACCAGCATCGGTTGTCAAGCGATGGTGGGGGGGGCAAATACAGACACACAAACACACATACATATATATATATATACATATATATATATACATATATA
>NC_068982.1:129202491-129204718 GCF_001194135.2 Octopus bimaculoides
ATTCAAGTAAATAATTTTTTTCATTTAATCCCCATTTTAATTTTCGTAAAAGTTTCCAAGTACCAATAAGCACCAATTTCATTCCCGGGCAACGCCGGGTGGCTCTGCTAGCATATATATATATATATATATATATATATATACACACACACACACACACACACACACACACACACACACACACACACACGCGCGTACAAGTGCTATTAAGTTAGACATGGCCTGGACCAATCTTTGGTCAAAACATATCTAAGTTTTATCTAAGCTTTTAAGTTTTATATATATGTATATATACAGTGTGTGTGTGTGTGTGTGTGTGTATACCTGCTCGCGCGCGTGTATGCATGTATGTATGTTTGTATGTATGTGTGTTTGTGTGTGCATCTCTGCTATTTATCTACGTGAGTGAAGAAAAAATATGGGTTCAACCGGGAATCGAAATTGCATCGCTGGCTTTAATTATATGGAGTTATATCAACGATTGTATTGAAAATTGAATTTCGTATTAGAAGGTTATTTCCTTCATTTTTCATTTTTAATTGCTATCGGATATTAGTTCTATGCCTTTACATTTCTGTTATTTTTATACATTTACAAGTGATTCCTATCAATAAACACGATACAGGAAAGAAGGAATTAGTCAGAGGCATAGGAAATGGGAAGGAGCCAGGTGGAGGAGAGGTAGTTTCCCCAATCTTGGGCGCAGGTGTGAAGAGAGGGAGAATCCTCTGATCTTCAATGTCTGTTAAGGAAAGTGGGGTGGGCAGCTAAAGTGTCATTGGCCACACTCCTGGGGCTGAGAACCTTTGCCCCGTCATTGGAATTAATCAAATATGTTGGCTGTAGTTCCAGCTGGAGATCTAATTAATGCCATAAATTTTATGATAGACGCTGACATGACTGTGTGGAGTAAGAAGTTCGCTTTGCAAGCACGTGGTTTTGTGTTCAATCCCACTGCGTGGCACCTTGGGCAGATGTCTTCTACTATAGCCCCAAGCAGCACAATGCCTTGTGAATGAATTTGGTTGACAGAAACTGTAACGAAACCCGTCGTATGTGTGTGTGTGTGTGTGTGTGTGTGTACCAGACCCACTACTTGACAACTAGTGTTGGTTGATTTACGTCTCCACAACCTAGCGGTTCGGCAAAAGACCAATAAAATAAATCTCAGACTTTTAAAAAAATAATAAGTAAGTACTGGGGTCGGGTGGTGCCCCAGCATGGCCACAGTCCAATGACCGAAACAAGTAAAAACTATGCTTAGTTTTAGTTCTTATCATATATCTGATTGAGCTGACCTATGATCAAAGGCATTCCAAACGTGGCCATCCAGTCCTGTATATTTAAATCTACAGTGTTAAAATCTGTGGGAAGCCTCTATCCGGTCGTTCAACTTGCTAGAAATAATACCAACTTCCGTTAAATCACGCCTTACTGTCTTAAACAGATTATGCTTCGTAATATGGATCGGTGCCAGTGGAAATGACTAACATTTTGCATAGCCTACAGTTTCAAGATAGTGTTCCATGCCAGATAGAACTACTTAAACATCAGACTAATCAAATGAGAGAGCCTCTTTGCGACCACGCCACATGCTAGAAAGAGAAGCCAAATTTTTATCTAATCACACACTATTGACTAGAAAAACACATATGTTGGATAATACAGACCTGGGCTTTCTGCAAATGGCGGCATGGTCTCCGCTGGAACGCCTTTCAACATAGGCCTACTAGATCAGTACTGACCTTTAGATCAGCCCAGATCGAGCTATAACAACAACAAGAGCGTCAATATTTGATTTCTTCGCAAAGAGTATCCACATAACTGGATGAGAAGCCATATTTTTTTCTCATACATTTACATATTTTTCTCACACGTATGTTATATGCATTTTTTCTCATCCCAACATTATATACATATTTTCTCATCCTTACATTATATGCGTCAGAATTATGCAGTTCGAATCATATGTGTTTCATTCTTATTTATTATTCATATACAGTAAATGGCTGATCACTCGAACATCGGTAAGTCCTATAAATAGATAAAGTATTAATTTTGAGAGGAAAGGAAATGAGAAGGTAAGACGAAAATATAAACCACATCGTAGACTCAACACTCCAGACGTTTAATTACTCAGCATTATTATTTTCATTTTGTGTGTGTGTGTGTGTGTGTGTGTGTGTGTGTGTGGAATGTAATTTGAAGTGGTTTTTAGAGTCATTTG
>NC_068982.1:129204991-129212409 GCF_001194135.2 Octopus bimaculoides
GTGTGTGTGTGTGTGTGTGTGTGTGTGTGTGTGTGTGTGTGTGTGTGTGTGACGTACAAAAACACCCTAGTAATTTTCCTATCAACGGTGTATTTACTTGATGTATGATACACCCGTGTATGTCTGGGTTTCCGTACGGTATCGGTCGGGGAAATTCAACTCACAAGACGTTCGGCAATATATGCACAATGGGATAAAAGCCCCGGATCGATATAATTGAGAAGCACATAGCTTCTCGGTTATGCACATAGCCCCAAAGTCTTATAATATTTCCAAGATTGTCATATCACTACAGACTTCATCTTTGGAACTTCTTCCTGTCCTACTTTCCTGATCATAACATCTGTTAATTCTTCCCACCATCACTACTATCACTAAAAACTACCACCACTACTACCATCATCATCATTAGATCTTCGTTTAACAGCAGGTAGGCTTCATGTAGTAATTTTTTTTTCTTTTAGTTTTTACCTATTTGTTTTTGTTATGTCACAGTATGATGATGACATCTGTTTCAATATACTAATTCAACCCGTGAACAGAAAGCGGTAACAAAAAAATGATTAAGAATTTCTCCCATGGAGATTTATCTTAGGATTTTATTTTATCTTTAATCTTTCATTCGTTTCAGTCATTGGACTGTGGTCATGCTGACGAGCAGCGGAGCCTGGGTTGGTTGCTGAATACACTATGTTGCCGCTGGAGAAGGTGTCACAACATGTGGAATCCCAGATAAGGTGCCTACCGCCACAGAACGGTAAAATTGTCATACCGTCAGGCCTTTTACCGTTCGCTCGATCTAGTCCAGCTGACTCGAGCTGGGAAGGGAAGCCTGCGGTGTCTTAGCCATGCTTTATGATTTTGTTATGGGCAGCATGGCGTGGAAGGCGGCCAGCACTAGGACGGCATGACAATAGGTGGAGGTCGAAAGAACCCACAGTGGATCTGCAGTGGCATTCGTGAGGCATACAGATATGGAGGCCAAGTATTAGGGAAATGTCGATGCGCAGACTGTCGTTATCAAATTGAGTGCCAGTCGCGTGTGATAACACCACATTGAGCCAAGCTCCACTGTGGTTCGGAAGCTGAGCGGAAACATGCCAGATAGTGTTAGTATTAAAGTACTTGACTAGTACTTTAGTTTAAGAATAAAAGACAAAGTTGACTTCGGTGGGATTTGAACTAAGACTTTAAGGAAACAAAACAAATATTTCAAAGCATTTTGTCCAGCGCTCTATCGATTCTTCCCCTGTTGCTTGTAGACCTCCGTATCTTTGAAAAATCAATAATTTTTTTAGTTAAATTTGTTTACTTTCATAATGATTTTTAACTTGGATACATAGCAATACATTTCATGTAGGGTATATTTGAATGAATCGATATCAATTGACTATGTCCCTGTCATAAACCCTAACTAAATGCCTTGTTTGTGTCTGATGTCTTCTGGGTCCAAATTACGGCCCCGTGTGTTTCTTTTATCTATCCTACAAGAATGAAAGTTGGGTTCCCTGGGTTTTGAACTTAGGAACGTTTTGAACGTTTCTGCCAGCTCGCCGCCTTGGATTGGCCGAATATTGACAGCATCGGACAAACTGCCTTCTTCTATTTAGTTACGGCCCTTTACATTCTGAGTCCAAATTCCGTTGAGATCAACTTTGTCTTTCGTCCTTCTGAAATCGATAAAATGAAGTACCAGTTAATATCTGGGTTCTATTAACTGTGCCCCTCATCCAAATTCGAGGCCATGTGCCTATGTTAGAACGCACTATGTATAAAATGTAAACGTTCACATCCCGCCAAGGAGTATATGAACTCATGAATTATCGAAAATTGCAGTTTTTAAGCATTTTCCCAGTTTAGAACTACAACCTTTCGAGAAGTGCAGTTGAATTAATCTACGTTCAGTCCTGGCAATTATCACGGCAAAATCGATGAAAAGTGAAGTCGACCTCCTCAGGATTTGAACTTAAAACATAAACTGATATAACGAAATACCGCAAAGTATTTTGTCCGGCGATCTACCATCTGCTGATCTGTCTTACAGGAAAAATACTTTACTTTCTTTCTTCCTTTCTTTCTTTTTTTTTGTATGTCTGTGTATGTTTGTGTAGGTGCTGCATCAAACATATGTGCATAAGTCCACCTACTCTATCTCAGAATTCGAAAACATTTGGCTATTTCTGTGAGTAAAAGTAAAAATGTCTACGCTGACTCATCGTGAATGTAATCTTAACCAACCAATTCAAATTCTTTCCTTGTCTTATAAAATAGTTAATCACTGGAAATTATTAGTTTATATCTCCTCTACTAATGGTTAATTCTAAGCAGCCGACCATAGATATAACGTCCTTCAGATAAATCGACAGTAATATGATAGTTTAATATTTTGTAGCAAATAGTTTTTTTCTCTACTTATTCAAAAGATATGAACGTTATAGCTTAACATTTTCCGATCTCAGTGCGCCTGAGTCTTTGTCCTTGTGGAATGAAATTACATTTTGGGATTGGCAGAGTGTCAGAAAAAATGCCTAGCGCTATTTGTTCCTGCTCTTTACGTTTAGAGTTCAAATCCAGCCAGGATTTGCTGTTGATCTTTTCGGCGCAGATAAAAGAAAGTGCCAGTAAAGTACAGGGGTCGATGTATTGACTGACCCCTTTTCTCAAATTTCAGGTCTTGTGTCTATGATAGAAATATTTTCACTATAATTGGATTATCAGAATCGTTAGAGGGTCGAAAAAGATGTCTTACGGAATTTGTCTTGACTTTTTACATTCAGAGTTTAAATCTTGACTGAGACAACTTTGCCTTTTCTTTTCTAAAGTCGTTAAAATAAATTTCCAGTCAAGTTCATGTAGCCCAAAATTTAAGACCTTGTGCTCATGTTAGTAATCATAATGATCGAACCAGTGGGTGTCCGAATATGAAGAGTGACGGCAACATGCCAGTTATTTTGAAATGCTCACTATGTTAAATCTCACAACACTATCTTAACTTTTTTTTTCTCTTGTTGATGAAAATTAAAAGAAAGATCTTCAACGAATACGTCCTGCCAGTGATAATTTACAGCAGTGAAATATTGGCTCTCAACACTACCATTATGAACGCCCTCATTGTAGCCCAACGGAAAATGGAACAAATCATGCTCGGCATTACATTACGGCACAAAAAACAACGCCTGGAATTGACGGCGCATAAGAGTCAACAGCATCATAAGAACCATCAAGGAGAACAAATATAGATGGCCTGGCTATATCGTGCAGCTGAAGGACAGCTGATGGACAATCAGGGAGACGGAATGGACATCAAGACAATGGACAAGATCAAGAGGCCGACTAAAGACAAGATGGTGAGATGATCTCACCCGCTACCTGGGGCCTAAATGGCCACGACTGGCCAGAGACAGATAGCTATTGAAGGAGTCCAGGGTGGGGTTCCTCCTTCAGGAGTGATGAAATCGTGGATAAGAATAAAGTGCCTGGGAATAATTAGCCTCATTGTATGAGATTATTTCCGAACAGTGAGCTAGATCAACGGTAGTCAAACTGACAAACAACTGCCCCACCACACCTGGAAATATTTGTGAAATTCCTCTCCTCTTTATTAACGACAAAACAAAATAGAGCTTACATCTATCTAACTCTTCTTTATTAGCTTTGGTGTTCGATATGTTATTAAAAGATTTAGAAGCCATCTTATTTTTTACTTTTAAATATGACAATTTCTCCACCATCTTTTCAATCCTCACAGCTCCACCATCAACCCACCCTATATGAAATACTGATCTAGCTTACGAATAATATCAATGGCTATAATGATATTATCCTAGTAACTACAATACTCAGTTATTAGACTGAGTCAAATGTACATATGAGTAAATGCATGTGCATGTGTAAGTTTTTCATGCTGTAAGTGCTTCTTATATGTTGTGTAGGATTTATCTGTTTGCTGGCCAATGTAAGTAAGTTAGCAAGCAAGCAAACACAGGCTAAAAATATTTGAGGCTGAAAACGTCTGAGAATATGGATGCTGTTATATCCTGTTTAGAAAATAGGCAACATTTTTGCTAGATCAAGGGGGAAAATGGGAGGTCATTTGATTAAGTTACCAGCAAATAAATAGTTTGTAAATAAACAGATAAGTGCGAAGTTTGGAGACTGTCAGTAGATAGCCACTGTAACAAAAACTTTCAACTTTTTCTCTGAGACTGAATATACGAATGCATGAAAAAGAAAAGAAAGTGGAAGAGTATAGCTTAGAACGGACGGATACTTGAGAGGATGGGAACTAAAATATCCCTCCTCATTTCGAATATTGCCTGCAAGCCTACACGAGATGGAAAAGTAATAAACTGCTATCACAACACACTAACTACATTTCAGCCGGCTGACGCGCTCTGTTCGTTATCGTTTTTGTACCTTATCACTCAACGATGTTGATGCTGGTAGTGTTGTTGCTGTGGGGATTGGTAGTGGTTGTGGATGCTAGTAACTTCGTAATAGTTGTAGGTGTGGTAGTAGTTGATATCAGTTGTAGTGCTTGCTACTAAACATGTTATTGTCTATACCGCTGATACTCTCGGGGAAGAGCATGAACTTCACCACTTTCCCTTACTCCAATTCTCTATAAATCCCAATTTTCACACTTCTGTAGAATAAATAAAGTTATTGCTGTTGTCACAGTGGTGGTTGTTGGTGTTTGTAGTAGGACTAGTAACAGAAACAACAACCACAGCAGGCATCTCTATTACTAGCAGCAACTAGATAGTATTTGGTTTCATCAATCCAAGGTAAGTTATTAAGCTGCTATGAAAAGAATTCGCTTTATTTAAATAGCAACAATGTTGTTGGAGTTGGTGTGGGCAAAAATTGGTTATCATCTCAACTAAATATATTTCCTGACGCTCTATCATGTAAGATGATAAAGAGAAAGCAGACAGTGTAGTCACGGCAACAGTGTACTGATACCATAGGTGATACCATAGGTGATACCACAGAAACGCATATGTTCGTTGAAGATCTGTACAGATCCACATGCAACCAGGTGAAATTTTAGTCGTTAACGTTTTCTCCCAGTTTATAGGGCCAATAAAAGCGCAATAGCTCTAAGCCAGAGAACTTTTATTTCAAGAATATACGCATTACACTGCTGCTGCGATACAGTTCAATCAAATCTTGTTTCCTATGAAAATTATAATTAAAAATGATTACTTTCCTCTGTATGTGTTGCTATCGTATTCAAACCTATTCTTTTATGAATTTGTGGAAGAAAGCATAGTTTTAACAACATTAAATAATTGTACCATAATAATTGTATGTGTGTGTGTATATGTTTGTGTGCCTGTGTTTGTCCCCCCAACATCGCTTGACAACCGATGCTGGTGTGTTTATGTCCCCCTAACTTAGCGGTTCGGCAAAAGGAACCGATAGAATAAGTACTAGGCTTACAAAGAATAAGTTCTGGGAATGCGTAAAAAATAAAGGAGGGTTATTTTTCATGTCCATTTCTAAATTGGTAGCACCGACTTACAATCGAAAGGCCATTTTTTTCTAATAAAGTTGACAGCGATAAAGGTGATCACTCAAAAGATGTCATTATTTCAATCAGTGATCAGCTTAAAGTTGCCTCTTTGCTGTCCTAAAACAGACAACTTGAAGCCTAGTTACATGACACGCAACAGAACATCAAAGGTAAGTTATCGCTGAAGGGAAACGATAACTTTGATGAAACGCGTAGCTTCTAACTTAAGTAGCTGACCAACAGAGATGCAACAATGATGTAGACCAGTGGTTCTTAAACTCTTTTCATTCATGACCCCATTGTTCATCACGAGATTTTTCGCGACCCCAGGTATTAAATATGCGTTTGTAAAATAACATAAACTGAAATTCAAGTGTTTGAATTTAATTTTCGCGACCTCAGCATTTCGCTTCGCGATCCCAAAGTTTAAGAAGCACTGATGTAGCCCAACACCTGATTAGCTAGAGCAGAGATACCTCGAACTTAAACTAAAACCAAGTGTGAACTGAACATCCTTACCAACCCATTATTTTTCTCAGCTTCAGTTTACAAACCGGATTATTTCTCTCCTAAAATATGTGGAAGGCGGAGAGGTAATCCCGCACGTGTACAGAAACACTAACACAATTGTTCGTTCACTTGATGAGCTTGGAGATCAGAGAATCTCTCCCGGTCGAGCCGTTATTTCTCTACATTAAGAGGTTACAGCTACTATATTATGGGCATGTGACTGGTCACGCTTGGGAAGCCAGCCGGAAAGTATAATGACGGTTGCTTCTGATAGGGAGGGCCCAATGGAGGAGGTGCCTGAGGACCCTACCACCACGATCCACCCAGGAATAGTGGGCGGAGAAGATCGATGGATAGACTTTCTACAGACTCACTTGCACGAAAATACACATACCATGCAAATCTCTTGCACACACTTGATGCAGGACTCAATTCATCTTGCGCACATATCATGCAGAGCCTACATAAATCTTGTGCATGCGTATGGAGTATATTCCTGTTACTTCTTTGGTAACTCACTATCGATGACAATCATTCCTTTGAGTATATTTGCATCATCATTTGGCAGCTCTCATCCTGAGTAGAAACCGGCTCTTGCGTTTCATCTGAACGAGATATCGATTTGCCGTATCTCTATTCGGCAGGTTACTCCCCAAGCATATTGCTACCTTTCCTTTCATCTCAGCGATATTTTCCATTCGCATTACAAATGTGATTATACTTTCAAGAACACATATGTAACATTACCTCTACTGTAAGCTTAATTCTTATGATAGTTGTAATTGAAAATAGTTTCTATAGAAGAATTTCGGCGTACTGCTGGTGATGTTAGATGCTGACTGATGAAGCCTGTCTGCTGATAGTTATGTCGCTGCTAAATTCTTTGTGATTCTCAAGGGATATGAGGGAAGACTAGATTCTTAAGCTTATCCAGCAAAAATATATATATAAAAAAAGGTGTACACTAATTTATTTCATTAGTCAAATTCGTTGAGGGGGTTACTTAGTATAATATTTAACATAGTCACCTTGCAAGCGGTAGATACATGTCTGGAATCCCGTGGTAGATTCTGCTCTTTCTTTTTTTTTTTTTCATATATATTTCTATATTGGATGGACTGAATCACACACACAAATGTGTGTACATCTGTATGGCTATATGTGTATATGTGTGTGTCTGTGTACAAATATATATGTTCGCGCATACATGTGTGTGTATACATACATACATACATACATACATACATATGTGTGTGTATACATACATATGCGTGTATGCATGTATGTATGTATGTGTGTGTGTGTGTGTGTGTGTGTGCGTGTGTGTGTGTGTGTGTGTGTGTACCAGATTCTAAGTATATATATATATATATATATATATATATATATA
>NC_068982.1:129212695-129214822 GCF_001194135.2 Octopus bimaculoides
GAGAGAGAGAGAGAGAGAGAGAGAGAGAGAGTATCTCTGTAACTCGATATGCTATAACGCTTCTTTTACACAGCTTATTTCGGTCGGATTGTTTAAAGATAGCAAAAGATTTCACTCAACTCTTTATGACGCAGAAGGATCCACAGTTTATCTGCAAATTGCAGCCAGCCCATGCCATTGTATAACGGCTCTTTCTTCATTTTATTTATTCACTTAAATAAAATAAAATAAAAAAATATGTTATCTCCTTTCTTTCTCTTTCTTTTTTATTTCTTTATCTTTCTTTTTTGCTACTGTTGCTCTTATAGGCTTCTATGTATATTTCTATTACTTTTTACTCTCACCCTGGTCTCTCTCACTCTTATTCCATTTACCTCTCACTATCTCTCTCGCTTTCACCTCCTCATTTCTGTCCCCACCCTCTCTCATCCTGCGCATATTTTTTTTTCTCTTCCGTATACCATTGGTCTTTCTGCTGCAGTGCTCAAAAACAGTAACGCACATTAATGAATCTCTTTGAATAATCGCTGACGAAAACTTCAAATGGTTACGACTTGCGCTGGCATATAACTACCACAAACACAATGTGTCAAGAAACTAGGCATATCGATTAAATCTTGTGTGTGTGTGTGTGTGTGTGTGTAGTTATATGGTCAAATGGTTAAATATTCGCAAATCGACAAGATATATTTTTTAAAAATCTCTGTAACTTGATATTTAACCCATTAAAACAATCCCATTAAGTAATTCCTGACTTAGGCACCAGACCAATAATTTTAAAGGGGAAGTTATTTTATTTACTCGATCCTGGAGGGTTGAATGGTAAAGTTGACTTAGGCGAGATTTGAAACCAGAACGTAGAGAGCCGAAACAAGTATTTTTTCTGACACTCTAATGATTCCGTCAATTCGCTGCCTTTAACAAATTCTATAACTTTCAAATTTTGGTACAAGGCCAGCAGTTTTAGGGGAATAAGGTCTCTCCTTTGTATTGACCCCAGTACTTGACTGGTACTTTATTTTATCGATTCCGGAAGTATGAAAGACAAAGTTGACTCAGAAAGTAAAGAACTGGAACAAATACTGCAAAGCATTTATCCCGATGCTTTAACGATTCTGCAAGCCCATTTCGGCTAATTCAGAACCGCCTGGCCTTAATTACTACTTCATTCTCAAACAGACTTGATTAAACAGATTCACAGATATTAATTACCACAATATTGAAGTCAACTGAAAAAATAATAAAACTATGAGACACCAAAAGGCCAAAGAAAACGATCGTGAAAACACGACAAAAGACTAAATAATATACTGGTACCTCACAGACGGCGAGCTGGCAGAACCGGTTGAACGCCGGGCAAAAGTGTTTAGCGACATTTCGTCTGTCTTTACGTTCCGCCATGGAACGTTACTATTATTTCAAAATCTGAAATGTCGCTTCTTTCTTTTCTGTGATTGCTACAACTTTGAGATGTTTATAGATTTCTGTATCTTAACTACGATGTGATATTTTATTCATAGATGGTTTCCTATATCTTAATATGACGTGATGCTTTATAGATAAATTCCTATAGCTTTGCAATTCGATCTTAGTTACAAATCGATCTTCCCCGCTTTCTTCCTTATTTTTCTCACTCTCTCGCTTACTAATTGCGTTAGTCTTTGTCTTTCACCATCCCTCTCTTCTATCTCAGTGAATGTTTTGTTTTCTTCTTTTGGGGACAGTAAAAAGCGCTACACTAGCCGCCTTCTCTCGGGGGTGATGCCGAAAGGTCGACTTTGCTTTTCATCCTTTCGAGACTGATAAAATAAGTACCAGTTTGTAAGGGACGACCGTGCGAACTCATAAAGGAGAAATGGTGACGAATGGAAAAACAGAGGACTCCTTTTATTTACACGTGTCACACGGTCGAACACACAATCATATATCGAAGATGATATAGATGATATGGTATGCGACGATAACATAGATGACCAGTAATGAAAGACCACAACCGTATTAGATGAATAACAGATATATTTATTGTAGCGTTAAAGATGTATGTCTGTGTGAGAGTGTGAATGCGACATATAACATAATCAAAGACAGGCCGTCATACAAAGAAAAGTGTGTATGTGAGTGATACAT
>NC_068982.1:129216810-129218298 GCF_001194135.2 Octopus bimaculoides
GTAGGGTTAGGGTTAATTGTTTCAGAATCGTTTGTTTATGTAGTCGGCACTTAATGTATATCGACTGAATGGACGTCAGTGATTGGTTGAAATTACAGAAATACGACAACTTTCACATGGAATAACTTATGGATTTCTTTTTTTTTTAAGAAGACTAAGAGAAAAAGATGTTTTATATGACACATTCTACCAGTGTTCCAAGTTTCAAAGTGTTTCGTTAATGAAAAATGTGGCCCCCGTTTTAAAAAAGATCCCGTTATGATATTGATTTATCACCAGACTGGAAATCTGGTCTTAATGCTTGCAACAGATTGACTCCGCTAAATGCATCCAATGGCTAGGTTGTAAGAATCCCGGTGAAGGATCAGGTATATCACCCAAAAATAAGTGTGCTAAATTGGACAGGCTTCCACCCACAACAACGTGATTGCAAAGCGAAGTTCTAAACCACGCCGCCATAGCTGCGTCCCAATGCAGTATGCAAGTAGAGATGAAAGCGCTGTCATGGATATACGATGTGAACGATTTAAGAATGTTGTTTTGTCACTTGAGAGAAAAACAAAAAGAAAAAAAGAACTGATAAGGCAAGATGTCAAGATGCTGGGCTTCACACACAGATGAGGCGATAAAAGACAGAGATACTTAGCAACAACAAATTCAACCAATCAAAACCAGCATGGAAGAGCGGACGTGATGTCGATAACGATGGCTTGTAATTTCTTCTGAAACGAATTTCAAAATTCACCGTTTAATTTACAGAGTAAGAATTAATATTGATTTCAAATTTTGACACAAGGCCAGCAATTTCGAGGGATGGGGTAAGCCGATTACATCGACAACCGTACTCAACTGGTACTTATTTTATCGACCACGAAAGGCTGAAAGGCAAAGTGAAATCGACGGAATTTGAACTTAAACAGACGAAATGCCGCTATGCATTTCACCCTGCATGCTAACGATTCTGACAGCTAAGAATTGATATTAGAACGGTTTTAACAGGACGACGAATTTGTTGAAAGTTATATAGGAATTTATAAAATAATAATTTACCATAACTATTTTCTTCAAATCTAGCTGAAAAATTTCTTGCGCAGTTCAAGAAATAAACACGGTGTTTATTTAGCTTGCTATGTACGACCCGCACAGGGCGGTCACTTCATGTATGTGGATTTGTTGCAGTCGAAGGTATGTTACGTTTAAGTAAAGAAGCAGCTAATTTGGCTACCACACAGGGAGATCAAAACTTACGTAGCACCACTGAGTAAACATTAGGATGAAATCTCAACTTTCCTGACAGACTAACAAGAAATTTAACTACAATAATAATAGGAAAAAGAAGAAGAAGAATTTATTCTTTTATTAGCCACAGGGGCTCACATACAATGACATTAAAGGACATGCAACAACATAAAAGACAAAAACGGGACAATACAATGGGTTTTCCGCGTGTAAACAATATAAATAACTATCAAAATTGAACAAATTAAA
>NC_068982.1:129218308-129223411 GCF_001194135.2 Octopus bimaculoides
TTCCGCGTGTAAACAATATAAATAACAATCAAAATTGAACAAATTAAAACTCTCAATAGCGGAGACGCTTTAAGGTCCTCGTGGAGAACCTCAGAAAAGCCACGGGTGCCTGATCAACAGGGCAAGAGCTTTTCTCCTTTTTTACAGGTGCACGCTCAGAATTGGTTCTTTCACACTGCTGGCCATTCTTCCAAAATAATAATAATAATAATAATAATAATAATTATTATTATTATTATTATTATTATTATTATTAATAATAATAATAATAAGGATGAGGAAAATTGCAACAGGCAGAATTGAGACATCGTACTCGAAATAAAAGATTAACTCATTAATTTTTATTCAGCGTCTGTGTTTCTTAACTAGTGTAGAATTCTACTGTCATTAGCATAACGTAGATATTAATTCTACAATATGAAACCTAAACCAGCGGAAACAACGCGTCTTAAGTTAGAAACTAAGTATTATATTTTATTCACGCTTAAAAATAACTCTAGTGCGCATCTGATTCGTCTCTTTAACAAGCATACTTACTAGGATTGTTTTTTGTTTTTTGTTTTTTTGTAAATCTTTATAAGTTTTTAATTGCACAGAAGTAGTATTATTTTCCTGGTATTCAGTACTACAGACATAATACTACTTCTATTAAAACACAATAATATATTTTTCTCCAATTAGTGACCGGATATATATTTTTGCAGGCTTTCTTATATGTTTACCGATATATAGATAACCTTTTTGCTAGTGTTTTTAGTATTTGAAGGCAACTCAAAATGGACATTCCTTCAAAATCAGCCAAGAATTTGATACCAACTGTAAAAGGAGACCAACTGCACAAAAGCTGTTACGCTTCAATGTCCGCCATTGCGATTCTGTTTCCTCTCTTAAAAAAATATATATATCTGCTACGAAATGGCAAAGAAGGGGAAGTCTAGCAATTAGTCTTTCAGCCAAAATATCTCTAATATTTCCTGCTTTCCACTCAAATATCTGTTGTTGTCGTTGTCGACCCTCAAATCTGTTCTGATTGATCAGACCCTATTATCAAAAGTGCTCCCATTTTTTAGTGCATTTAAGACTACATTGTCTAATATTTTATTATTAAAAAAGAATAAAAAACACGTTAAAGTGTGGCTTGAAGGTGTTTGATTGATATTTCTAGAAGAATGAACTACTGCATAATTTATGTTTGCAAATAAAGAAAGTATTGGAAAATACTGCATTAATCACTGAATAACTTATGTTGTTATTCATACTAAATTTTTATATATGAAAGTATAACAACAGAAACGGGAGTCATTTAAGAGTTTAACTTCTCAGAGATATGTCTTAGCGACATTCTGATCATTCCAAATAGCACAATATTCAATATTAAATTCAGTTTTTAACAAGTTTTCTTTTCTTTTTTTCTTTTGGGGATAATTGCAACGTTCTTCCGTGAATGCAGAGAACAAGTTTAAACAAATTTTTTTCCCAAGGGTCTCGCACCTTTTTTCAAGGTGCAAAGCTTTTTTTGGTCATGGGCTGAGGAGATGTAATAGGTAGATTCGATTCCAATCCCCCTGTTATTGAATACGTACACAAGTATCAGCATTGGTGGAACATTCCGATCAGAACATCAGTCAAGTGTAAGCATAACAGACCGGATATTGTTCTTTGGGACTGACAAAAGAGAGCATGCACCATTATAGAGGTCAACTGCCCTAGTGATTTGAAAACTAAAGAGACAAAAGATAACTATGGACAACTGTTTCGAAACCTCCAGCTTCTATATCTGGATTATAAGTTTATATTTATACCCATAATAATTCATGCACTTGATTTTGCAAGAAAATGCCTAACTGCCAGTCTGGATAAGCTTGGGTTTTTATAAAAAGAAATCAACCAACTGACTCACGTATTACAAATATAATCTGTAAGTAGAACGATAAAACTATGCAAGACTTTTCCCAAATCTTAAGTGTGAGATTGTGACATTCCAACGATGGAGCTTTGTATTTTTGTTAGAAACCAGCTCCTTCTTCACAGGAAGAAGTTAAATAATTAAAAGCCGAAAAGAACATACATACATACTGACATACGTATATATATATATATCTGCATGTAAATATATATTTCTTTATTGCCCACAGGAGGCTAAACACAGAGGGGACAAACAAAGGGATTAAGTCGATTACATCAACTCCAGTGCGTAACTGGTACTTATTTAATCGATCCTGAAAGGATGAAGTCGACTTCGGCGGAATTTGAACTCAGAACGTAAAGGCAGACGAAATACCGCTGAGCATTTCGCCCGGCGTGCTAACGTTTCTGCCAGCTCGCCACCTTAAATATATGTACCGTGTGTGTGTGTGTGTGTGTGTGTGTGTGTGTGTGTGTGTGTGTGTGTGTGTGTGTGTGTGTGTGTGTGTGTGTATGGGTATGTATGTCTGTATATGTATGTACGTTATGTATATATGTAGGTATATGTATGTATATTAGATTTGGTATTAGGTGTTGGGGATTGGAAAAATAGAAACCTTCGCATGCTCCACAGATCTTTCCAGTAAAGAATATGTTCACACTAAAATAGATTGTTTAAAATTATCTTAACGGTACCTCACTATATATTACAACAGTTTCTATCACATGTGTTTGTTATTTCAATGTTGATTGGAATGTATCTCTGAACGCTGGCATTAAATATCCTAATCAACCACGTATATATTTTAACAGAACCGGCGATATGTTGTCAGAAGTCGAATTAGTGTTATATGAAAACTACAGATTAAGAACTGAATGTAATTGTGGCGTAACTTGTTGATTTCGCGAAAGACAGATGTTATAACGTTTAGACTGATTAAACCTAGAAAATGGTTAGCATATAGGCACAGGTATAGTTGTGTGGTGAAGTTAGCTTTGCAACCTTACTTCTTCTCTTTTAAACACACTGGTAGGTGATCCGATCCCTTCGTGGTCGTTTAGTATGCTAGAAATAGCAGGGATCACATGGGGCTCAAAACAACTTTTTTCAACATGACTGTAATTCTATCATCAAAACGATGAGGTAACAAAATCAAGATGCATGAAATATCCATCCCATCCTTTTCTTTCCACATTAAATCCTATATAATAGTAACTTAACCCATCTGAAAGTTATCTGAAGAAAATTTTATCAAAAAGTAACCATTTTTCAGAAAGCTATGAGGAAACAAAATTGAGGCGTGTGAATTATCCGAAACTCCTTTTCCAAAAAAGATTTTCAGCTCAAATTCGGATACATTTGTAATCTCCAACATTTGAAACGCATTTGTAAAAACATTCATTAATGAATGTCCAATTTTCAGAAAGTTATAAAGAAACAATTTCGGCAGGGCACATTTCTGCAGTGATGCCCTAAATTTATCAAGTGAGTAAATATTATCAAACGAATAGGGGATTCGAAGAAAAATTAGATGTTACACAGGTTGGGAATCAAATGTGTAAATATCATTTAGCAACTAGCAGAAAGCCGCCCAGAGGACAGTCTTACATTCTACATTTTTCTAGAGTATATATTTAATATACTTTTGCAAGAGTGGTGACAGTATCACTTCGAGAGGTGACAGTATCACTTCGAGAGGTGACAGTATCCTTCTTGTGAAAGTATAACGTGTGTGTGTGTGTGTATTATAGGGGAGTGAGAGAGAGAGAGAGAGAGAGAGAGAGAAAGAGAGAGAATTCAACTAGTTGCGACTATCGTAGTCTTTAAATATAAGATGAAAAGGAAAAAAATGATTACCGTAGAGTAATCTTTGTCGAAGTATGTGATTTATATGCACGTTCTTCGTTTAGTAGACCTACCAGACGATATATACGATCGTTTGTGAGGTTATTTGTAAAGGTCACGTACCTATGTTAAAAACAACATAACATTTATAGCGTCTTTGATGAGTTAGTTTACCTACTTCGTTATGTTGTACTGTTTTTTATAGTAATTACGACACACCATGACACCATGGCAACGTTGGGAGATAAAAAGGTCAAGAAAAACCAGCGGAACAAGGCAACCTTTCTGTATGGTCATTTAGATTGCTAGAAGTAGCAGCTAAATCGTCCTCTAATCACGCCCTCACTATCTAAGAGAAAGAGATATGTAAAGGACAAAGTGATATACTGTCTGGAAAACTGGGTGCGCTCTCTTATCTGCGGAGTTTTGAAAAAGCTATCACTATTTCATGGAGAAGGATGAGGGCAAGGAATTAGGTGGATCTTTCCTTCTGTGAAAGAATATTTCGTCCAAAAAATTATTTTTTTTTTACCTTTTTGTATCCGCTTCCAATTCCGTGCTCTTGCAAGTTAATTTTACAGTTATATTTATCTCATGAGATAGGTGTATTATTAACAATAAACAAAAATATAAAACACGTAGGGTAGGCATGGTCGGAAATAGTGGCGTAGCTAGAGTGTGTGCCGCTCACAGTAACCCTTGGGTTTGCTGCTGCCCCTATATAGGCTTTTCAGCAGATCCAAAAGTGCTACCCCGGTAAATACGGCAGGCCGGATACCTCCCACTTGTCTTCTCTCGTTTATGCTAATGCTACAAGGTGGAAATACTTTTAAACATAGATGCTTGATAAGGCTGCAGTTAAACAGCAACGGGAGGCAGGCAGTTTTTCTTTGCCTGGTGGCCTGAGCTAAAGAGGTTGTATGGTGGACCAGATTGAAAGGGCTGAAGACAGATACTTGCCTTTTTCGCCAAACCCTCATCAACTTTTTCAAGTTTCACTTAAGAAGGAAAGTGAAGATAGAAAGGGAAGTGCTGCCAACCAGCAATTTTGTGAAAAGGTGGATGGATGTTGCAAGAATGGTCCGAGTGAACTTCTCTAAGCATGCGCCTGTAAGTTGAAAGAGAACGGTGTGGAGAGGGCACTTGCTCTAATGGTCAGGGCATCCGTGGTTTTGTGGTGTCTCCACAAGCAACCCTAGGAAGTTTCCATCGTTTGAGGAATTATGCATTGTTATAATTATTTTTTTGTTATAGGCATTGGAGTGGCTGTGTGGTAAGTAGCTTGCTTACTAACCACATGGTTTCGGGTTCAGTCGTACTACGTGGCATCTTGGGCAAGTGTCTTCTACTAT
>NC_068982.1:129223708-129224971 GCF_001194135.2 Octopus bimaculoides
TAGCACGCCGGGCAAAACGCTTAGCGGCATTTCGCCCGTTCTTACGTTCTGCGTTCGAATTCCGCCGAGGTCGACTTCGCCTTTCATCCTTTCGAAGTCGATAAAATAAGTACCAGTTGAGTACTGGGGTCGATGTAATCAACTATTCTCCTCCCACAAATGTCAGGGCTTCTGCCTATAGTAAAACGGATTATTATTATCATTTCAACATAACATGGAATAATTATCACAAATGGTAATACGAAAATATATGCTTTTTTTTTTTTTTACTTTATCATCTCCACTTGTCTTGAGAGTAGCCTGCTCAGCGAATCCTCCTCCTCCTCACTCTGAAAGGATTATCGAAGGTATTTTGGCTGTTGATATTTAGTTCATTATCTGAACTAGTTTCCTCCCCCATCCTCCACCCACCACCAGTTCTTTATCATTCACAGCTGGAACGATCATATTACATCAAGCCCTAGCTCACCTAGATAACAAAGCCGAAAAGGTTAGTTGAATTTTCACGCATTATAACGATTTATTTAGGAAAAGGCACCACATACCAATGAAAGACCGGTGTATTTCGCACGAGGCAGAGGTACTTAACAACCGGAAAGCAAATCTGGAAGCCATTCTGGAATATGTGATGCAGGCGAAATGGATTAAATGGTTAATGCTTCCAACTTCAAATTCTGTTTAGTTGTATGTGTTAAGAAGTTCGTTCCACAACTAAATGGTCTCGAGTGCGGTTCCTTTGCGCGGTAACTACTGTTACTTCAAGTCGACCGATATCTTGTGTGTGAAACAGGTAAATTGAAACTGTTCCGAAACACGCCGTATGCATGTATGCATGTATGTATGTCCGTCGGTACGTGCATATGTACGTGTGTGTATATTTGTGCATGCATGCAAGTGGGCATATGTATGTATGGCAGGATGGATGGATGAATTGGTCGCGTCTCTCTCTCTCTCTCTCTCCCTCTCTCTCTCTCTCTCTCTCTCTCTTTCTTTTTCTCTCTCTCCCTCTCTCATTGATACCATTTGAAAAAAAAAAAGGAAAATTGATCGCCAAATATTTAAGCACTAAACTGAAACCAATACTAATTCACTAATACTCCTCAAAGCAGTGCCCCGTCACTATTATCGTCGTTTTTGACATGCATTTTGTCCATGCTTGCTTACATGTAATTTATTGAGGTAGATATACTACAGCCGGATACTCTTCCTGATGCCAACACTCACCAATTTCCAAGCAAGATAATATATCCCCGTGCCCAGATC
>NC_068982.1:129225313-129228804 GCF_001194135.2 Octopus bimaculoides
GTATATATATATATATATATATACACGACGGATTTCTTTCAGTTTTCGTCAATCAAATCCACTCACAAGTTTTTGGACGACCCGAAACTGTAGAGGAAAACATTTGCTCAAAGTTCCACGCATTGGGTTTGAATTCGAAACCATGTGGTTGGGAAGTAAATTTCTCGGCCACACAGCCACACCTAGTCACATTGTCAATGTAAAATATTTAAAGCCTGAAAACTGACCTCTATAACAAATAACTACCTTATTAGTTATATTTCTCGAGAAATCGATGTGATTATTACCAATCTATTCTGTAATGATCGACAAACATATTTTCGTCGTCTCCGAATTTCAATAATTGCTTACATCCATAATTGTTGTCATCCATCACCATATCGTGAAAACGATCAATGTTTTCCTCGGCGGTGGCAGTTGCAGAACGCCCAGACCTTGGGTCATTTTCAAGACTTTCCCTCTCTTCCAAAATTCTGCTTGCACTGGAGCGTCATCCGTAATGTAGCAACCATGTCAGTATGAATGCCCCTGGGGGTCAACCCTTTTTCTACAGGTAATTGATAGCACGATGATGCCAAATTTTGTCCATCTTCAAGAGAAGTCGCTATGAGTTACATTAGAAGTGTTCTGTATTGGAAGAAACAATGCAGTTATTCATAAGAAGAGTTGAAATTAATACATGCAAGATTTCACAGCTCTAGCATCACTCCTTCATAGTCAGCCTATGAACTTTTCAGCACACCCTCGTAGGTACAAAGCCTACGTAAGCACAAAGCCCATAAAATCGACCTCTGTACTTGGCTGGTACTTTATTTTATCGACATGTGGGTGAGTAGAAGGAAGTGTAAACAACAGCGTGATTTAAACGTAAATCGTAAAGATCCGTAACAAACACCGCGAGGTATTTTATCCATCATGCTAACGTTTCTGCCGATCCACCGATCGTTTACTTTTAGTAAATTATAATTTAGAATTTTTCTCATTCCCAGTGTGTATCTGTCGATTGTAGACATCTTTGTTTACATATCTCACAGGATTGTAAAATTGACACGGTTCCAGTGAAAATGCTTAGTTATATTTTACGTTCAGAGTTCAAATCCTGTCAGGGTTCATTATTAGCTTTCATGCTTGGTAATGGGGAACAGACAATAAGATAAACATCATAAACTGATATAAGTCAGTTGTTTTCTCCCTTTAGGCTTCTCAAAACCAGAAAGGGGAAAGCTAATTCGAAAACTACAGATCCAATCCATCACTGGAAATGTGAAAATCTGTAAAACTTTCCAGAAGTTTATCATTTAAATATATATGAGCATGTCTAGATATGTAACTATATGCATGAGAATACGTACATAAAACATACAAATATGCACATACATACATACATACATACATACATACATACATACATACAAAAATACCTTGTCGTTGATGTTGAAATTCCAATGAAGGAACCTTGGATCTTGGTTAGAAATTGGTTCTTTCTCTATTGGCAAGAAATCTGAATAATGGCATACTGAATAATGACATACATACATACATACATACATACATACATACATACATTTTGAAGTATGTGCCTTTATCAACCAGAGTCATTAGTATATATTTCACAGACAATCGAGAGAAAGAATTGCCTTGAAACCACAAAGTTACAAACAGCCTGGCAAGAAGTTAAGTGTTGAATTTCTGACACAAAGACTCTCTTCCATGACTTGCGTCGTAGAAATATAAAAATATGAAATAACATGTTGTGTCTACGTGTCTGTAAAGCAGATACGTTGGTGGAAAAGCTACATCTACAACACCAGATATTGTGTCAATTGGAATAATAATAAAATTAAATTAGTTTTCCTCCTTGTATGAATTCTTACCTTTGCCAGTTACTTATAACATATCTATGGTTAGTCGATGCGCAATTTACAGCTATTGTTGTCAGGTGTGCACAAGGGTATATATAAATAAATAAATAGACGCGCAGGTAAAATTACTTCTATGTTGGAAATTTGGAAATAAAATTGTCAGTATTAAGTTTCCAATGTCACGAATTTACGTATATATATTGCAACAAAGTCCAAAACCCACGTATCGTATAATGTGTGTGTGTGTGTGTGTGTGTATTGTCCTCCCTCCCCATAATAGTTCATACCCTTTAACTTCAAAACCCCAGGTTTTATGCCGACGTATCAAAGTAATATAATTCTCTCGAAATGATAATGTACAGTAATCCCTCGCCATATCGCGGTTCACATATCCCAGACTCAGTACATCGCGGTTCACCTATCGTGCACTCAGTACATCGCGGATTTTTCTGGCTAATATATGTAATTTATATCGCGGAATCCTCAGTATATCGCGAGTTTCTGTGGCCGATAGGTATTTATACTTTTTTAGATTTTAATTTTTTCTGTGGGAAGTTTTGGAACGTAACACCCACGAAAGTCGAGAGATTACTGTAAATACACTGAAGACAGTAAATAAGTTTCTAGTAACTTCTAATGTTAATTTTATTAATATTATCTTCGGTTGTTTTTGTGGTTTTTTTCATCATAGAGCCATGTGGTGCTACGCAGTTTTCTGTTATCAGTCCATGTACCGCCTACTTAAATACGGGTTTACTTTTTTCCCCTTCCTTTGTAATATTCAAGAAATTTTAGAAACGTTACATTAGTGTTTAGAATTCATTTTGTGGAGTCTTTCTGCTGTTACTGCTGACGGTGGTGATTGCGACGACGATGACGAAACATTTAAATTGCGCAGTTACACCTCTCTATGAATCTAATAGTTAGTTTCAGTTCTTTACATCATCTGTAAACGATGTTAAAAGGTTTAGAAAGTAATATTTCAGATTTAATATTCAATGGAGACAGACTTTTTAAAGTCCGTGAGTGTCGAAGATTTCCTAAAGCTAGTGATAACATGTCCCCTGTTTGTGTACACTATTTTATATGATTGTTACTAACTGGTGTTGCATAGAATTTCGTTGACGAGAGTAGGTTAGAAGACATGAGTCAAACAAGAAGCCAAGGAGTTGATAACCTTTTAAATTAGGACAAAGTTTTCAACGCAGTACTATTTTATATTTGTAATTAAAGGAGGCTTACTGATGTCGAGATTTTTTTTTTATCTCTTATAGTCAAGAGAGAAGACAACGCCCTTAATACTTTCGAGACTGCTAGGAAAGGGGGAGACTTCAAATTGAAAACCTGGCCCATTAAAGGCACCCATGATGCTAGGTGATGTTAAATCGGGTAACAGATTAAACCTGAAACCCGAGTAGGCCATGGTATGATTTGAACTCAGAACGCACAAATTCGGAAGAAATACTGCGGAGGCACCCAATCTGACGTTTCTACAGTTCCGTGATTCAACCGTCTTGGATTACTTATTTTTATCGACTCCGAAAGGGTGAAAGCCAAATTTAATCTCGACGGAATTTGAACTCAGGGCACAGAAATTCGGCACAAATACCGCGCGGCATTCTACTCAAC
>NC_068982.1:129230132-129233035 GCF_001194135.2 Octopus bimaculoides
ACAAAATATGGGTATATGCATATATATGTACATGTATGTACATACCTTCATCTACATGTACATATAGATACATAACTGGGTACATGACGTGGCAAAAGAACATGGACAAAATGATAAACAAGGTACAACAAACAAGCAAGCCACATAGAAACATCTCCTTCATCAGCTGCCACCATTACAACACCGGCGTTTCGAAGAATTACACTGGGCTTCCATGTAGTTTCTGTTTACCAATTTCACTCACAAGAAATCAGTCACTCCTAGGCTACAGTAGGAAGCACTCTCTCAAGATGTCACGAAGTAAAATAGAACTGAAGATCATGTGGTTACGGAGCAAACTCCGTATCCACTTAGTCATATCTGCTCCTATAAACAAAAAAATGTGTGAGCGCGTGTGTAAATGCATGTGTGTATGTGTGTGTGTGTGTATATATATATATGTATATGTGTGTGGGTGTGAGAGAGAAAGGGAGAAGAGAGAAATAGTGAGGCGGGTGACTCCTTCGTCTCAAAATACTAATGATAGAATTACATACAACTATTTCCTCTGATCGGTCAACTGCAAGTAAATAGTTTCTTTACCTTAGGCACATGGCCAATTTCTTACAAGGGTGAAACAGCTGATATTATTGTTCTTGGTACCTCAGAGAGCATTATTTTTGTGATTCTACGTAGAAGATGGATAAATTGTAAAGCTTACATCCCTCCAGCTTAACTTGAGTTTAGAAACAGAAAAAGCATTAAAATTAAATGAAACAAAACAAATTATGTAGCTTATACTAAATCTACCCCTTCCTGCACCAATGAGAATACACCTGGCCTGGTGAATAACGTGTCAGATTCATGATTATAAGGTTCAATTCCTGGACCGGAGAGAGCAAGGCGTTTCATTTTACACTGTTTCAATTTCTTCGGCTGAATATGAGTACTAGTATGGGGCTAATGCAACCTTTTTTACCTCCTGTTCTAACTTCCTGGGTATTCCGCTGGATGGAAAGTCAAGAGTGTCTGTATCTGCTCATGACTACATGGGCCCCTAAAACAATTAGCGAAAGCATGGTACATGCTATCAGGTCATACACACACGCGAGCGGCGGATGACTGTACATGCTTTGGATTGAAAAGGGAATGCGAAAAGTCTACCAAATAGAAATATGGAAATGGAACCAGAAAGACAAATCGGTTGCAGGTCCATAGCATAAGTTCTCAAACTAACAAGTAGCAGTCCCCTTAGTCCCGATTTATTAATTAGAAGATAAAACTTAATGTGCATCCATATAAAATAGGTAAAGGCATGGCGGTGTGGTTAAGAAGCTTGCTTCTCAGCTATGTGGTTTGGGGTTCAATCCCACTGCGTGGCACCTTGGGCAAATGTCTTCTCGTATAGCCTCGGGTCAACCAAAGCTTTCTAAGTGAATTAGGTAGACGGAAACTGAAAGAAACCCGTCGTATATGCATGTAAATATGCATGTATATGGGTGTTTGAGGTGGTCTCAGGTTGTCTTGATATCACGTGATGGTTCTAAATAAGCATCACCGGCATACAAGCGATGTTGTTTGTTTCCAAACTTCCGTAAAAAAAGAAAAATGCCTGACCATGGGGAAGTATTACCTAGCTTGGAAACAGGAGGGCTGGCAACAGGAAGGGCATCCAGCCATAGAAAATCTACCTCAACGAATACCGTCTGACCCATGCAAGCATGAAAATTTGTTTAAAACGATGATGACGATAATTTTTCTTTTTTTTGCCAGCAATTCGTCCCCCTCGTTTTTAATTTTCACAGCTGCCCGCCCACACCTATGAGAAACACTGGGCTATAGGTTTGTCAATTTGTAATTTCATCAATTATTTTGTGTTCGTTGTACAAGCACTAACTGTTGCTTATCATTATTAGTTCACATATGACGAGGTGCAATCCACCAACAGCAGATAAGAAAGCAATGTATAGTTGATGAAGTGGCCATTAGCTCAGCGTTTCTCATCATGAGGATTAAAAAGAGCAGATAAATTGTCATGTTTTATATAATACTAGCAAACGCACCCGTCCTTTGGACGGTTTAAGTTGCTTTGGTGGTATTTTTTTCACCAAATAATTGAACTACCGAGAAGGTTTATGAGTAGCGCAGCAATCTGTTTCCAATTAACCTAGGAACGGAAAATCAAATTGACGGCTAGTTACTGTGGATGTCGTCGCATTTTAATGATCATAGAACATATAAGTTTGCAAGCGATGCAAAGTAGAGTTACTGAAGTGTTTTGAGAGTAGATTACTGATAATAATTACGAAATATAGTTGTTTTACATGAAAGGGAAATTTCTTGTCAGAAACAGCCACATAAATGGTGTAAGGAAATTGAAGGAAGATGTTAAAACTTCCCCCCTGCAAGTTCATTTTATTCAACAGCTAGGAATGTCCTGCCTTGGTTTTTGTTGTCTTTTTTCCTCTGATAGGTGCAGGAGTGGCAGTGTAGCAAGTAGCTTGCTTACCAACCACATGGTTCTGGGTTCAGTCCCACTGTGTAGCAGCTTGGGTAAGTGTCTTCCACTATAGCCTCGGGCCGACCAAAGCCTTGTGAGTGGATTTGGTAGACAGAAACTGAAAGAATCTCGTCGTATATATGTGTATATATATGTGTGTGTGTGTGTGTGTGTGTGTGCGTGCGTATATGTTTGTGTGTCTGTGTTTGTCCCCCCAACATCGCTTGACAACCAATGGTCGTGTGTTTACATCCCCGTAACTGAGAGGTTTGGCAAAAGAGATCAATAGAATAAGTACTAGGCTTACAAAGAATAAGTCCCGGGGTCGATTTGCTCGACTAAAGGCGGTACTCCAACATGGCCACAGTCAAATGACTGAAACAAGTAAAAGAGTAATATATATAAATATGTATATATATCATGG
>NC_068982.1:129234104-129234761 GCF_001194135.2 Octopus bimaculoides
AAGGCTCGGATTTCCTTTTCAAACAAGGACAGAGGTTCACAATTAAAACTAGTTTCACTTGTGTCTCTGAGAACCTAATTTATGTAATAACCTGTTCGGGTTGCGGACACAACCATATTGGACAGACGAGTATGACCTTGAGAAGGAGAACCACTCTACATAAAGAGCAAATCCGTTTGCCACAGTACAGGCAAATTCCTCTCAGTGAACATATACAAAAATGTGCAGATAACATGAAACCAAATTTCACAGTCTTCCCCTTCTACCAGTGCAAAGACACAATCTCTCCACAACAACGTTTAATTAAAGAAACTTTTTCATTGAAAAAAATAGAACACATCTTAATATGCACGCATAACCAACTTTTATCTTTTTACATATTTCAATTCACGATTACATCACTGTACATAAATCCCCTCACTAAACAAGTTTTTCGAAACCTTTTTTTTTTTGTGTGTGTACATATATATTCCCCTCCCCTTACCGAAAGCTGAACAGTTATCTCCCTTATCCACAGCAACAACAATAATAACGATAACCAATTACCTCCCCTTATTTTTCTACTTGTGAAGTCATTCACTCATAAATATCATCACACACAACATGGACAAAAATTTCTTCTTAAGAAAATACATATTCAAATAAATAAACCATAGT
>NC_068982.1:129234771-129237834 GCF_001194135.2 Octopus bimaculoides
TATATATATATATATATATATATATATATATATATATGCATTTATGTATGTGTGTGTGTATCACGTGAGAGAGAGAGAAAGGGAGAAAGAAATAAGTGCAAGTCTGTCAATACAACGCAACAGAGAGAGAGAAAGAGATATACAGAATTAAATGTTTCAAGAAAAAGAAACAGGTTGTTATTGAGCATATATGTGATCATTGCAGAAAGCTTCTGCTGAAGGATCTATTTCATCTTGACTTAGGTTGTTACCTGACAGCATAGCGACGGATAACGACTAATATATATAAAAGCCAATATATATATGTATATATATTCTGAAACTCTGCATGGTTGAGGGTCTAGGACAATGTACTTTTTTTTCTCTGATTTTTGTCCTTTTCAACTCCTAAAGGGAAACTAAGACTTCTGTATATTCATAAACACCACACTGGTAAAATTTACTGATTAGCAAAGTAAGCCATTTAGAGTAATTAAGTGAATTAGTTCAATATTAGACATGAGAGAAAGTATGTTTTCTTAGACAACAGAAAAGTTTAAGTATAAAATTTTAGTCTCTCAACAATATGGTTTTGGGTTCAATCCCACTGTCTTCTATAATAATCTTGGGCACTGATCAAAGCCTTGTAAGTGGATTTGATAGATGGAAACTGAAAGAAACCTGTCATATATATATATGTGTTTGTACTTTCTTGTCTTGAAATCATGTGAAGGTTTGTAAACAAGCCCCAACGTTTTACAAGTGTGATGTTTGTTTTCAATCTTTTGTAAAAACAAGTCCGGCTATGGTGAAACATTACCTTGTTTTGTATAGATAAGCTAACAAGAAGGTCATCTGGCTGTAGAAAATCTGCCTTAACTAATTCCCTCTGATTCATGCAAGTATGGAGAAGTCGACATTAAAAAATCATGATAATGGTGTGTGTGTGTGTGTATTTTTATGGAGATCAACTTGAACTCCTTACATGCAATAAATTTGAATGAACCGATAATTTTAGTTTAACTGTCAATTGCTAGTATCTTTTAAAAGCAATTTATCCAAAATACAGCAAATTCATGTGACTGCATTTTGAATATTAACTAACCCAAGCAAGATCAAGTATGACTCCTAGTATTTAAATAAGTCAAATAGTTTATCAACATAATCCTATTTTTAATAAATGAGCAGCTTTAATGGTCCAAAATATTTTAATAACTTTCACCACCATTGTTTAACGTCCAGTTTTCTATGCCTGCATGGATCAGACAGAATTTGCTGAACCAAATTTTCTTCCTATGGCCAACCCCTCACCTATTTTCAAGCAAGTAAATTTCCCCTGTGGCTGGACATGTTTTCAAATCAGATTGGAAACAAAGGGCACAATTTGTATGACAGTAACACACATTTATGGCTCTTGTGCAATGTCAAAACACAACACACACACTATGGGTTGCTTTCAGTTTCTGTCTACCAATTACACTCATAAGGATTTGGCTAACAAAAGCTTACAGTACAGAAAATACTTGCCAAGGTGCCATGCCATGGATGGGATTGAACCAAAAACCATATGGTTGGGAAGAGAACTTCTTAATGACATCTTTTAAAATAACTTATTTTTAAGTAAAATTTAAAACACAACCTAAAGAAACAACATTTAACAAAAGACAAACCTGTCAAGTATCTAACACTCACTGGTGATATATAACAACTCAGTCTTTTACACCTATTTCAGTACAAATATTAAGCTAGGTTAAAATTCTTGACTGCTTATCATAAGGTTGAGGAGAATATATATAAACTAGCATCATGATTTCATGCCAAAATGAAAAGAAGAATCCTGTAGGAATGTTTATCATATTACGTTTTGGAAAGTAACTGAGCAGACAGAACTCAAAAGATATTGGATAGGAGCGCAATGGTACTGAATTGATAAAATTACATTTAGCTATTAAGTATTACTACTGAACCAATTGGACCTAACTAAATTGATACAATGAAAGAGATAACATAAAATGTATAGTCTAATTCTCAAGGTACCATTCAATAATGGTTATATATATATACCAGCCTAGAACATGGACTTTAAATGAATGATTACACACACATACATATTTCAGTCATCAGACTGCAGCTATGTTCGAGCATATATTTCATCTTTAAATTTGGTTTGCAGATTCTCAATGTGAACTTGAAACAGATTTTTTTTGTATTTAGTGAGGGTCATTATGCTAATAAACACACACACTGGCCCTGTTCACTTCTTTTATTACTTTCGGTCAATTAGTTAACATTTAACCAGTTAACTAATTGATCCATCAACTACATTTATCGAAGTCCTTTTCTTGCCATTTGCAACCTCATCAATGGCATGCCTTCTCTACTCCAAGTCTGCTTCAGGTGTATCTACACACACACACACACACGTGAACTACCAGATTTCTATGAGTAGCTTAGGCAGAAAAATCATGATTTCTCAATGACCTTAGGTAAGATTTGAACAACATCAAACAACAAATTGGTGAACTTGTTTTTCAATATGCTTTTGGTTCTTGTTTTGAAAAGTATATTACTAGTTTATATTTCATCAATTGTCAGCAATTAAGTACCAATATCTAACTAGAGATGTATTAGATAGATTTGTTTAATCTACTGTTTCCACAGATTAACCCTAACTAATCTTATCAATAAATCAAACTTGGTATGTTAGCATTTCATAAAGTAAATTTAGTCCCCAAGGTTTATGTTAATGCACACTATATAAATTCTACAATTTATAAACACAGATATTGCTGTGGGGTTCAGAAGCTTACTTCCTAAACACATAATTTTGGGGTCAGTCTCTGCATGGCACTTTGAGCAAGTGCCTACTACCAGGGTCCTGAGCAGAGCAAGGCTTTGTGAGTGGATATGGTAGACAGTAATGGAAAGAAACCTGTCATATATATACACATACATACGTGTATGTGTGTGTGTGAGCCTAGTCATGGGGTTGATGACAGGAAAGTCATCTGGCAATAGAAAATCCACCTCAACAAATTCCATCTGATCCATGCAAGCATAGAAAAGTGAATGTTAAAACAATGA
>NC_068982.1:129238287-129240181 GCF_001194135.2 Octopus bimaculoides
TATATA
This sequence comes from Octopus bimaculoides, assembly GCF_001194135.2. Lineage (NCBI taxonomy): Eukaryota > Metazoa > Mollusca > Cephalopoda > Octopoda > Octopodidae > Octopus > Octopus bimaculoides. The sequence continues at coordinate 129,238,294 of NC_068982.1, forward strand.
TATATATATATATACACACACACAAATGCATGTACCTCCTTATCTTGACATCATGTGACATCTGTAAAATGAGTGTAACGCAGTGTCATTTGTTTCCTATCTTCCATAAAAAAAAATGTCCTGTCATGAAGGGAATATTACCTTGCATGGAAAAGTGAATGTTAGAAATGATAATGATGATGAAAGAGTATCAACTTCTTAGACAAAATAAATACCATTAATAACTAATGACAAAAAATTAAAAAAAGAACAGAAGCTGTTCAAGAGTAACAAGTGAACATAAATTCTACAAAATACCCCTCAGTACATGTCTTAATGAAAACATCATTTATAGTGTATAAGTTATTCCCACTTTCTAAGATTCCTATTTGGAAAACTGCATCTGAGAATTTTCTGAGGTAAAAATAAGCAAAACTTATTTTTCATATAATTAAAGAAAAAAAAATTCACATGCAACTCAGTATGTGCTGTCCTAAATCAATGTTTGAGCAGTTGTGAATGTGCCTGACAGCTGAGCCAAAGGTCAAGCTACATTTAGTAAGAGCTAGCAACTTCCAGCCTCTCCCTTGCTTGGCACTAATTTGCTTCAATTCAATTTGTCATTCTCTTATCAAGAAGCAAACATTAACAAGGCATTTTTCAACACTTTCTTTTATTTGTGCTTTTTCTGTATTTTTTTTTTTATCATCTTGCAAAAATTTAGGTTGAAATTTTTTGATAAGAACCAAAATCACAATTACTATAGCATTTCTTTGAGAAAACAACTTCCCACTTTACATGTTCTCAATTAAATTAGCAATGTTCTCATTAGTATTGATGAGACAGCGAGAATTTAAACTGCCATATCCAGTCAAAATATTCTACCTGCTTCATATGTTCAAACTGGCCAGAGCCACCCTTTCACATCTACCCTACAATGTCATTCTAAAAAATAAGCAATCATATAATCAAAATCTCGAAGCCACAAGATAATGCATGATTAATTCAAATCCAAATGAATATAGAAGCCTTACATTTGACAGAGTAATCTGAATGCTAAAGAATAATGTGACTATTTCTCTATTCTTTCACTTGTTTCAGTCATTTGACCGCGGCCATGAGGGAGTATCACTTTTAGTTGAGCAAATTGACCCCAGAACTTATTCTTTGTAAATTTAGTACTTATTCTATTGGTCTTTTTAGCCGAACCGCTAAGTTACAGGGACATAAACCCACCAGCATCGGTTGTCAAACACAGACACATAAACATTACTGTTCTCTCTTTCCCCTTTTCGTTTTATCTCTCTTTCTTTCTCTAATTCTTTTTTCTCCCCTTCACCGTTTTCTATCTGTTTCTCTCACTCTCCTTCTTCCTCCTTTACTCTCTCTCGTTGCTCACACGTGACCATCATTCATCTTTCTTTTCCTTCAGTTTGTCACACAGACCAGACACATTTTTATCTGTCTCCTCTCCTATCTTTTCTCTTGCCAAAGAATATTCCTCCAGTGTTCGTTACCTTACCTCGTCTGGCCTAACGGCCCTGCATCTTTGTTTTCATTTAGTTTGTTGTATGTCTCCACTGTTGTTTTTGTTACCAACTTTGACCCTCCGCAAATCCTAAATTTTATTTTGGTTTGCAGGAGCAACTGTTTTTTGAAGCCTCATTATGTTGTTAATTACTCAAAATGTGGAGAAGATGAACAGCTGACAACTGATGAAGGATCATTCTTTGTTACTTGTCTTGTTTTCCATTTGTTTCTCTCATCATTTGCATACCCAAGTTTGCCTTTGTATTTCATAATTCATGTTGTTTACGTTTTGTGACGTCTTGTATCCATATGTACATATATGTATGTATATATGCATGTATATATATTTTTTATGTTATTTATATATATATATATATAT
>NC_068982.1:129240465-129248664 GCF_001194135.2 Octopus bimaculoides
TATATTATGGGCTTTTTTTAGTTTCTGTCTACCAAAACCACTCACATGGCTTTGGTCAGCCCGAGGCTATAGTAGAAGACACTTGCCCAAGGTGGCACTGAACCCAGAACCATGTGGTTGGTAAGCAAGCTACTTACTACACAGCCACTCCTGCACCTATGTAGGATATTTTTTATCTTTTACTTGTTTCAATCATTAGATTGCGGCTATGTTGGGGTACTGGTACTGCTTTGGAGAATCTTTAGTCAAATTAATTTAAAGCCATGTACTTATTCTATTGATCTGTTTTGCCAAATCACTAAGTTACAGGGACGTAAACACACCAACACTGATTGTCAGGTGGTGGTGGAGGACAAACCTAGACAAAGATACAAACACACAATGGACTTCTTTCAGTTTCCATCTACCAGATCTACTCACAAAGCTTTGGTCAGCTCAAGGCTATAGTAGAAGACACTTGCCCAAGGTGCCATACAGTGGGACTGAACCCAAACCCATGTTGTTGGGAAGCAAACTTCTTACCACACAACCACACCTGTGCCATGGCACAAAATAATTCCATGTATATTTAGTCTAAGTTGTTGAAAAGTTTTGTAATTAAGACATGTATGCCATGTATTTATTTCTATTAAGAGTAACAGCAAAAAAACATGTATTCATAGTATTATTATTAATACAAAGAAATTCCTATAATTTTTGATCCATGTTATCACCATAATTTATCAGATTCAGTTAAGTTTATATAAGATGCTACTCCATGGTGTTAGGGTTTCACAAAGGCATTTCAGTTGTGATATTGAAACTAATCTATTTCTAGCTAAGTTGGAAAGGGTTTCAGATTAGAATAAATGTATTCTACTACTTGAACAAAGTATTCTTTGTTGGCACTAAAAAATACCTTACAGCATTTGCTATCTCAAGTGTCAGGATGATATTCTATACAAAATACCACCCCTGGCTCTTTTATACCTTTCCTATAACATCAATAGAATGTGTGTAATAAACTTCTCTAAGTTCTAGCTAACATCTGATGTTACTAGGCAGCTTGTGCTACTCTAAGATATTATTACAGCCAAATAACATTTCTTATATTTCTTACAGAATATTTATAGAGCTAATACACACACACACACACACACACACGCATGCATAGGTGAGGCTGTGTAGTTGAGAATATTGCTTACCAACTATATGGTCTCAGGTCCAACATCACTGCATGGCACCTTCTACTATAGCCCTGGGCTGACCAAAACCTTCTGAGTGGGTTTGGTAGATGAGAACTGGATTTATCTGTTGTGTGTGTGTGCCCTTGTCTTATAATGGTTGTAAAACAATCATACAAGTGATGTTATTCATTTCCAGTCTTCTGCGAAAAGCTTGTATGGCCATGGGAAAAATATTATCTTGCTTGGAAACAGGTGAGGTTTGGCAACAAGAAGGGCATCCAACTGAAGAAAATCTGCCTCAACAAATTCCACGATTCATGCAAGCATGGAAATGTGGGAGTTAAAACAATAAGGAAATGGTATGTCTTCAAACAAGCTGACAAAAAGAAACTATTATTTGTCTCTCAATTAATTTGATCATTTCAGTACATCACTACCATCAATTATCAACATTTAATGTCCATTTTCCATGCTGGCATGGCTTGACAGGAACTGATAAGGTCAGGGGTCACACCTGGTTCTATATTGTTTTGGTTTGGTTTCTACAGCAGGATTCCCTTCCTAATGCCAACCGTTTTACAGAGTGTACTTGGTGTTTTTTACATGGCACCATCACCAGTGATTTTTACATGGTATCAGCACCTACACCAATACTTTTTTATGTGGTATCTTGGTTTTAGGATCTCAATTCTGTTGTGGTGGGCAGGTTTTCTTGAGTACTTTTAGGATCTAATAATGTATTATGTTTGAAGAACGATGTCCAAAACCCTGTAGCAATTACTGTCTATTGTTTTAATTAACTTTCACATTTGTTATTCAGGTTTGCTGATATCTTTTATTAACCTGAATTAACTAAATCAAGAAAGATATAATATGTAAATAAGGGGAAAAATATATAAAAAATAAAAGAAACAAAGCAATAAATACTGACAAACATATTTTTAAAAAAGAAAAGTAGGCATTTAATTCTTCAATAAATGCTTTTCAATAATGTAGCTTTCAAAAAAAATGTTTGTTCTGAACAATTTACTAAATCACTTTTACAAAAAGTATTAGAACTTTAAATTTCAGAATAATTTTACTGTGCTTAGTTCTACTAGTTTGATAAATTAATACTGACGCAGAGCACAAATTCCAAAATGGGATATTGTAAATGACCAAACAAGATAGAAAATAAGAACATTTTATTTCAGTTAAGTCTCTTCAAATGTCTAAATGGTTTACACAAACTTCAACTTCAGAAGTAAATTACTCTATTAAAATTACTTTTGTGGTACAATATCTGCAATCCATTTAAGATATGGAGCATTGCCTTTATCAATTGGTGTTGATATTACCTCTGCAACATCATATGGATGATTGCCACGAACAAATTCAACAACATCATTGACCCGAGAAGTTCGGGTCTTTATCATCAATAATATTTCAGGGTCTTCATTTACTTCATTTTCCCATTCATACACAGAAATCACACCAGGTATTATATTGACACAAGCTGCTAGCTTTTCTCTGACCAAACCCCCGGCAATATGTTTGGCTACATTAATATCAGGTACCGTTACAAATGCCATAGAGTAGACGCCGGATTGGTTGAAGTTCGTTTCACTACCCATGTTGGTTTGGTGCATAGGACCAGAAGACATAATTAATGGTGACAAGATACGGCTAAATCCAAATCGAGCTGAAAAAAGATGATAAAAACAGTTATAATCAATGAAGCAAAATGGAATGGAATTTAAATAAAATAAATAAGTATTTTTTGTAACATTCAATAACAGATGCAAACATTAGTTGAGTTAATATACAATCTTATATAAAATAAATAAAATATATTGTATTCACATCTCAGATATGAACAAAACAACGTGGGGAAAAGTTAGAAGGTGTAGAGAAATGAGAAAAATATTGATATACACTCTTTCATTGTACATTTATATGTATGAGAGGGAAGGAGAGAAAACAGAGTAAGTGTAAACATAAGAGAAAAAGAGAGAGAAGGAGAAAGAGTGATATTGTATGAAGGAGAAATTAGATACTAAAAACCATATAAACTCAAACTTTGGGTGGAGGAAAATTTAGAAATCTTTAAATATTTTAAAATTTTTAATGTTTTCAGTAAACAATAAATTAAGGTTAGGTTGCTTAGTAACTGTTGTATTCAAAGTAAGCTCTGGGAAAATGTGTAATAGCAATGGATTTAGGATTAAATTGTTTTAATTAACAGCAGCCGTTCAATTTTTATAATTTGCAATCAAACTATAGTGAAAGTTAAGAGTTAATTCAGATTAATCAAGAAACTTTTTTTTTATATAATTAGCATTCTAGTTTATGATCAGATAAATTCTTGGTGGTGGTAGTATGTTCATTCTCAAGTACCCCATGCAGTTACCACATCAGAAATATGGCATCTGTCCCACGTATTGGTAAAAATCCAAACTTCATCCTATTTGTATCTCAACTCAGCCCTATATTACAAGTTTTCCTCTCTCCCTACTCCACTTCTCCCCACCACCACCTATTGGGTCTATAAGCTTTTAGTGCTTTGTAACTTCATAACTTCAGTACATCCTCCCTACTTTTTAAGAATTTGAGTAGTGCAGAAGCAATCTCCAAGCAAGCTGAAACTATATAGCCTTGTTTTGATTCCCAACTCTAGCTACATTTCTTACCCTATAAAATCTATTTGTTCTATCTCCAAGAAATTAAATAACAAAACTGTTATCAGAGATAAATGTTTCCTGTTTGATCTGATTATATTTTAAAGTGAGTATAAGTGCTACCTCAATTCACATAAAGGTTTTCAGCAACCATAGACTTTCATAATTGCCTCACTAATTAACAACAAATTTTTATAGCAAAGCTTGGCCTTGATTACACATGTAATGTAAACTCCACCTTACATTTCATTTTCACATTTTGCTGAGTAACCTCTAAATGATTTGTCAGAAGACCTATTTTAATAAGTGGGCATCATAGCAAACTTAAATCCAGTATAATACTCACTGTTGTCATGTATCATAGGCTTTTTTGCAGTGCATTGGTGACACCACAATGAAAGTCTTTCCAAGTATAAGCTCTCCCATTGGATAAAGCCAGAGCATTACTTTGTTCTGACTTTCTCATAGTGTTTTCTTAGCAAAGACATTAAGGTGGTTTTCTATTGTCTTCCCCAAATGGATGACCATTGGCCCACAAGGAGCTCATCCATCCTTCATCAGGTCTTGTTTTTAGTCCTTCAAAGTGTCTAGACACCCTCCTCACAAGAATAGCAAGCTACTCAAGTGAGGGAGGTGTTCATTTGTTGACCACTTGACCATAGAACAGATAGTACCGGTTTACATGGTACCAGTAGTAGGTCTCACCAGTAAATTACAAATTCTTTATAGCCAATAAAACAAGTGTAATACTAATGTACTTTTTTAAATGTGCACAATGTATATATGTATATATATATATATATATATATATATCTCATAATGGGTACATCATGTAACAGCATCCAGATTAACACCAGACTCTTTTACATACCCCTTTCTAAATGTGTTGCTTGCTTTGCACTTAGTCTCCAAAAATAATTCTACATTACTTTCTTCAAATAACAGTACATAATTAGCTGATCAACAGTTTTAATCAGTTAACAATAGTTAATTAACAATATTCTTTTGTCATAGCCAGCCATATCCACCAGAGATACTGAACTAGCCAACTGGATAATTTTCAATGTGGATACTGAGGTCTTACACTACAAAAATGTTCTTTCTGAAATTATCAATATAAATTAGAGCATTGTTTGTATTTCAGTTAAATAGAGCAAACAAGGAAGAATTATCTTTGATAAACAGTACTATTGCTATTTTAGTCTATGTTTATATTAGTTTATTATACAATAAGTGTTGTGTTCCTCAAGTAACAGTACCTGAGACTTTATATTAATCCCCATATGTTCCAGAACCTAAGATATATTATTCTGTAACCCAACCTTGACCATTTCTTCCTCGTTATCAAATCAATCCACTATATTCCATATTCATTTTCTAAAAAACCTATTTTTCTTTGCTACAATCTCAATAAAAAATAAACTATACTTCACCCACTGTATATAGTACATAGCTGCCTATCAACTAACATGACTACTACTTCTGTTACTCCCCTGTGAGATTTCTTGAAGAACAATTTAGCATAAGAAAAAAAATAAAATTACTTTTTTTTTTGCATTAAACTTATTAAAGAAACACAAAGCAATTTGCTTCCTCATAAAATATTACACACACACACACACACACACACACACATAAAACTAATAAAAATACACAACTACAAGTATATGAGAACAAGAGAGTTGAAGTTTCACTACCATAAATGTACAGTAAACTGGAAAGCTGGTAGTCCAGAACAACTGTTTTTCAGCTTCCCTTGGCAACACTGACAATAAATGCCAGCTATAAAGCAAAGTTCTTCTGAGAAGAAAAAAGAATTTGAAATACAGATAAAGTAGCCAGCAGTAGATGATATTGGAAACTATGAGTGGGCGTTAACTTTACACATACAAAAGAACTTGGTTTTAAGTAACTACGATGTAAATAAATACAAGACAAAAAGCAAATTATAAATTCTCTAATGCCAACAAAATAATATTCTAAGTCTAAGAAGGTGGCGGTGTAGCAGTTAGGGAAACAAAGATTTATAACAATGTATACCAAGTATTAATTTCAGAGTATTGTAATGGATATAGAAGCTGTGAATTTTAGCATATTTACAGTTTCAACTATTTTACAAGCAATTATCATCATCATCATCATTTTATTAGTTACTTTTCCATGCTTGCATGAGTTGGACAATTTATTGAGACAGATTTTCTACAACCAGATGTTCTTCTTGTAGCCATCTTCCACCTTTTTCCAAGCAAGCTGCTTGCATGGCAGTGACACACATTTACAACTAACATGTGCTGTCAAGATAAGAGAGACACAATTATATACAAACAATGGGCTTCTTCCAGTTTCCATTGCTCAAATCCACCAAGCATTATTAGTAGAAGACCAAGATGCCATGCAGTGGGACTGAACCCAAAACCATGTTGTTGGGAAGCAAACTTCTTAACCACATAGCCACACCTGCACAAACAAATTTCCAAAAAAGGCACAAACATTTTATTTACTAACTTTTTTTAAATATTTGTATTAGGACATATTAAAAATATAATCTTGATAATTATGCACATATATTTTGAGAGAGGAAGCACTTAATTAATTAAGAAAAGGGCTAATAGTCTAAAATTTTAAAACTGATAACAAAGAGACAAAAAGTTAGAGTTTTTATCAAAATGTTGCAGAGCAGAAGTTTAAACAATGATATAAAATATATCTAAAACATGTTTTATCAACCTGAGAACAGAGAACTGAACAAAACATTCTTAAACCTGCCATTTAAATGAGCCAGGATGACCAGAAAAAAGATAAAAGTTGGGAATGTTAACACACAATCAAGTTATACTGTGTTTTTTGTTTTGCTTCAAACAAAATCAAAAACATAACAAAATGTTTGCATAACCCAACTTAAAGGAAAAGTGGATAAAAGCACATTTGCCACTCTTAAAATAGAATGATTATGATGTAGAAGCACAAACATTTCAGTTTAACTCCAATAGATTATAAAACACTAGATGGTGATGTTATCTTAAAACACTGAAATCAGTTAAAGAGGGAATTTTTGAACATTTTAAAGAGAAGAAATACAAAGTTGTTCTTTATTAAAAGCAGAAGAGAGGCTGGGGAGAGAAATCTGCTTTCTAAACAATTAAAGCTAAGTATTGCTATTGCTGACATTATAAGAGCAAGAGGATGAAACTAAAATAGCTAAAACAATATAATAGTCAAGTTATTAAAGAACAGACGTGTAAGCACTTTAAATTTGTCAACCTTGGGACCTGACTATTGTTGAACTATGGAAAAAGGTTAGAAAACAGAAATTGACCACTAAGCCCCTATGTAAACATTGTCTAGTCATCTTTTGCCTTTTCTTGTCTTGCAAGTTAAATGGCCACCTCACTAGAGCTGGTGGAACAAGAAAAGCACCTAGTCAGTATACACTGCAAAGTGGTTGGCATTAGAAAGTGCAGCCAGTTACAGAAACCATACCAGAGCGGACAATGGAGCTCAATGCAGCCTTGTAGCTCACCAAATCCTGTCAAACCGTCCAAGAACAAAGCTTAAAGCAAGAAATAATTGTTTATTCATTGTCTGTTGTTTGATGCTAGCATGAATCAGAATGGGGACTAATTTGAAGTATCATATGGTTGGATGCTTTTTATGTTGCCAACCATCACCTGTTTGTCAGGTAGGAGATTTTTATATTCCAGCAGTTTTCAAAGGCACGGAGCAACCAGTTATAATTTTAGAATCAGCACCACTTGGGTTACACAGGAAACTGAAAAATCAACATACACACTTGTTGAGGTAGATTTTTCTATGGCTAGATGCCCTTCCTGTCACCAACCTTCACCTGTTTCTAAGCAAAATACTATTTCCTTATGGCTGGGCATGTTTTCACAAAAGATTGAAAACAAATGACACTGTGTGATGGTGATGCACATTCACATCTAATGAGCAATCAAAGAGAGGCAAAACACACAAGCATACAATGAGCTTCTTTCAGTTTCCATCTACCAAATCCACTCACAAGGCTTTGGTTGGCAGATGCTATAGTAGAAGACACTTGCCCAAGGTACCAAGCAATGAAATGCAATCTGGAAATGTGGTTGGGAAACTAACAGCTTAACTATACAGCCATATATAAACACATATATGTATACACACACACACACACACACACCTGCACATATGACAGGCCTAATATAGTTTCAACCTACCAAATTCATTTACAGGGGTGAACCCAAAACCACATGGTTGCAAAGCAAACTCCTTAACCTCACAGTCAAATCTGTACATATACATAATGTATTTTATATTTTATCCCTTTAAGTATGTTTAATTATATGAACAAATTTTTTTATATCAGATAGAAAAGATTGAAG
>NC_068982.1:129248713-129256344 GCF_001194135.2 Octopus bimaculoides
ATAGCATTATGATGAAGAAAACTGTTGTAAAGAAAGTGTCATGTCACAATTGGTCAGAACTGAACTATGGCCATGAAGGGTGCCATCTTGAGGAGTTTAGTGAATCCTATCAACACCAGTAATTATTTTTTAAGTCTAGCATTCATTCCGTTGGTACCATCATCATCACCATCATTTAACGTCTGTTTTCCATGCTGGTATGGGTTGGATGGTTTGACTGGGGAATGCCAAGCCAGGAGGCTGCACCAGGCTCGTCTGATCTGGCAATGTTTCTACAGCTGGATACCCTTCCTAATGCCAACGACTCCAAGAGTGTAGTGGGTGCTTTTTACATGCCACCAGCACGGGAGCTAGTCAGGCAGCACTGACATCGGCCACATTTGGATGGTGCTTTTTATGTACTACCATAAAAAGCACCGTCCGAACGTGGCCGATGCCAGTGCTGCCTGACTGGCTGTTTTTACAAAACAACTAAATTTGAAGATGTAAACAAACCAACACATGTTAGAGACATACACACACTACATACTGTGTGTGTGCGTGTGCAATATCTGATAAAAAAACCTGCAAGTCACAAGGAGGATTGAAGTGGCACTTGAACATTCAAAATGAATAAGCGGAAAATGGAGCCATGCTGAAATGAGACATTGTTACAGTATATGTGATCAGCTTTTCAAATACCTTTCAGAGCTCAAAAGTCATTTAAGATCTCCTGCTATGAAAGAGCAATTATAGGTACAAAGAAGAAGTCAAGCTCTGCAAGAAGTAGATAGATGTTCACCATAATATATCTATACACATACATACTCCAAGTTTCACAGTTTCTATGTACCAGATTCACTTCAAGGCATTGGTCAGCCCAAGGCTATAATAAAAGGCACTTTGATAAGTTATGTGAGTGGGAGGGCACAGCCGGGAGTATATTTAACTCTTTAGTATTCAGATTACTTTGTCAAATGTTTTTAAAAATTAATCATGTAGTATTTTGTAGCGTTGAGATTTTAAAGATGTGATTGTTTATTTTTAGAATGACATTGTAGGGTAGGTGTGAGAGGCTGGATCTGGCCAGTTTGAACATAAGACAAGTAGAATATCTGGGCTGGACAAGGCCAGTTTAAATGTCAAAGGGTTAAATTGATCTCATTATTAAGGAGTGGCTCATTATTAGTTTGTAGTTATTTATTTATTTATATTCTTTCCTTGAAAGTCTGTGTTGAAATATTTGGAGAAAGTAATTTCCAAAGTGTTTCTGTGTTTAGAGATGACTGAAATCATAAATTTTGGAAAGTGAGCAGGAAATGTTCTGTTTTGGCTCTTTGTTGTTTACTTTTACTCTTAACCCCTAACATAAAGCCATTCTCTTAGGGCTTGTAGTGTCGCAAGTTGTATGGGAACCTCACTAGTGCTGGCAGTACAAAAAAAGAAGCACCCAGTACATATTGTAATGTGATTGGTGTTAGGAAGGGCATCCAGCCATAGAAACAATGCCAAAGCATGATGCAGTCGTTGAGCCTACTGGATCCTGTTAATGCATGCAACCCATGGAACATCAACAGTAAATGATGATAATATATATCATAGAGGAAGGTGTGAGATACAATAATCTGTTAATAAGATGTAATAGGTGTTCTGAAGAATAGATCCCTTGTTGACATAAAGATACAACCAGGGAAAAGATGTTCTGAGTGAGTTTGCCATTTACATGTACATTGCATAAAAATCCCTTCTCTTTCCCTTACATAAAAAACAGATGGAGGCTGATGATAGAAAGAGCATCCAACCATAAAATCCTGCCTTAAAATAACTCCCTGTCTAATTAATGCTAGCATAGGTTAATAAACAATGATGAAAAGATGAATGAATCAATGAACTTTTAGAACTATTCTATTTTATAATATATCAAATTCACTAAAAATAGACATATTTATGGATGGCTAAGAATATTTTAATTAAAATCTTAGTCACTGAAAGGAAGAGCAGAGAAAACCTGCAAACATGCCAACAGTTTAGTAAGATAACGAGGTGTTATTTATAGTAATTCAGCTTTCATTTATAATTAGAAAATATATTCAAAGTGTCAGTGACAGTAATATAAATGTATTATTTAATAAAATTTCAAAGTAATTTTGGTTTCCAGCCAGTGGATAACTTTCAGTGTGTTTCTTCAATAAAATTATAACTGAAAAGCTGAGAGAAAATAGTGGATGTGTTTATGATGATTTTGTATGTATATGTTTGTGAAAAACGGGAAGGGGGAGGAGGGGAAGGAGGAAGACGAACAGCTTCAAATATTTAATGAATGCTGCTATGTCATACTGACTTCAGGTTCGTTGATTGAATGTTTAGATATATCCCATTGACTACATGGCACAAGGAGATAATAAAAGCAATGACAACAAACATCATTACTAAAGTATATCTAAGGCCAAACACTCGAAATAAAGAGGTACTCTTCTCCTTTCTATAAATTGTTACATTTGAAGTATATCTCTAACAAACTTTTAACAGCCAAGTTTAAGCTAGTTTAATACGGAACCTATATACTAGAGTAGGTATACATTCCATTCTATCCAATCAGTTTTCTTCAACTCAAGGTCTATGATAAACTTTTGCTCCTTTTGATTCAGAAAATCATAACAGGATAAACTCCTTTGGACTTGAAACAGAATTTTAAGAAAAGAAGAAAAAGGATCTTCACATCAATTTCAAAAATGAGTATTCAGTTGTTTGACCAACTGAACCATACCTCTTCATTGAATTACCTGAGCAGGAGGACCAAGATCTGGGTCTTTAGATCTCTGGTCTTCCCCATCTTGCTCTTGGACACCATCTAGGGACCTTAGGACTATGGGTTACCAATGGTCTGATTTCATATCCAAGTGTTACTTCAAAAATGTAGGCACTAAAATATTTTGTTCACATTGCCTTAAAGATGAAATATAATCAATCACAAAAAATTATTTGTTAGAAAATTAAAGAGAAACAGCAACTAGAAATTCTACCTACCATGGTATTATATTGCACATACTCAGTTCATTAACACCTATTAGAAATAATAGCCATTGCACTTGATATCTTTCATTTGTAGAAAGTAAAAAAATCGTCTCCATGTGGTTTTAAGTTCAGTCCCAGTGCATGGCACCTTGGGCAAGTATCTTCTAGTATAGCAGTGGGCCAACTAATGCCTTGAGAGTGAATTTTGTAGGCAGAAAATGTGCAGAAGCCTGTTGTATATTGTGTGTGTGTGTGTGTATGTGTGTATGCTCTGCCATCACTTGACATCTGGTGTTGGTTTGTTTACATCCCTGTAACAAAGTATTTCAGTGAAAGAGACCAATAGAATAAGAACCAGATTTATCCAAAAGAAAAGAAAAAAAAACACAAAAAAACCTCACTAGACTCAATTTGTTTGATCAAACCCTTTATGACAGTGCTCCAGCACGGCTACAGTTCAATAATTGAAAGAAGTAAAAGATAAAAAAAAATAAGCAGGTATTATAGTTCACTGGAAACATTGTGTATTGTTTGTGAAATGCAACGTGTCTGGAATGGCACAACAATGCAGAGCAGACTATAATAACTGTTATAAATAATTTAATTATTCATAGTCTACTTTTTAACTCTTATTTGTTTCAGTCATTTGACTGCAGCCATGCTGGAGCACTGCCTTTTTCAGAATATAAAAATTCCTTTTTCAGATGTTGCTAGGAAGTAATGGAGTCACTGTTATAGTTGGTTTTCCAACGGTTTATAACAGTGATTCCATTACTTCCTAGCAATATCTGAAGAAGGAATTTTTACATTCCAAAATATTATATTAGACTATGAATAATTAAATTATTTATAACAGTTATTATATAGTCCACTCTGCATTGTTGTGCCATTCCAGACACGTTACATTTCATATTAAAAAAATGATCATAAACGTTGAAATTTTAAATTCTGTCCCAAATTAATATGTATTGAAGTTATAGAAACCCAATAAAATAAGAAAAGACTTACACGACAGTTGTTGGAATACTATTAGCAGCAAAATTACACTTATAATCCCTTTTGTACTAAATATGGCTGAAATCAAATGTGGAAACAAAGAAAATGAGTGGATAAATATGCAAATTCCACTTAAAATATCTAGTACTGAATATTACAACTGAAAAATTTATTTTAGAATTAAATACAAGAGAAATATAACATTTATTGCTACATCTGACAAGGCTTAGATGTATTTGATACATGGTTGTAACAGCTCCAGAGGGCTAGATGCAATAATTTCACATAAAATAGACTTAATAAGTAAGTGAATAAATAATTTAATCATAGGCGTAGGAGTGGCTGTGTGGTAAGTAGCTTGCTTACCAACCACATGGTTCCGGGGTCAGGCCCACTGCGTGGCACCTTGGGCAAGTGTCTTCTACTCTACTATAGCCTCGGGCCGACCAAAGCCTTGTGGGTGGATTTGGTAAACGGAAACTGAAAGAAGCCCGTTGTATATATGTATATATATATGTATGTATGTGTGTTTGTGTGTCTGTGTTTGTCCCCCCACCATCGCTTGACAACCGATGCTTGTGTGTTTACGTCCCCATAACTTAGCGGTTCGGCAAAAAGAGACCGATAGAATAAGTACTAGGCTTACAAAGAATAAGTCCTGGGGTCGATTAGCTCGACTAAAAGGCGGTGCTCCAGCATGGCCACAGTCAAATGACTGAAACAAGTAAAAGAGTACATGCCTCCTTTTAGATAATGGGATAGTGCTCCTTAAGTTATATTTTTATAGAAATTACTTAAGAAAGTGAGGATTTATATAATGAAATATTATAATGGATCTTTGTTTCCATCAGTCATTTTTCTGCTCACTGACAATATATCCTTCTTATATTTTAAATTTTGACAGAAATTTTTTAAGAAATAGTTTTTGGTACAGATATGGCTGTACGGAAAGAAGTTTGCTTCCCTACCACCTGTTCCACTGCATGACACCTTGGGCAAGTGTCTTCTACTATAATCTCAGGCTGACTGTCAGTAGACAGAAAATGAAAGAGTGGTTGGTGTTAGGAAGAGCATCCAGCTGTAAAAACCCTGCCAAAATAGACACAGAAGCACAAGGTAATTTTTCTACCTGGCCAGCTCCTGTGAACCATCATACCCATGTATGCATGAAAAATGGACATTAAACGATGATGATGATGATCTACAGGTGTCTGTGTTTGTCTCCCACCATCACCACCACCGTTGCTTGACAACCAGTATAGGTGGACTTGCGGCCTTGTAACTTAGCGGTTTAGCAACAGAGACTGATAAAATAAATACCAGGCTTCAAAACAAAAAAGAAGTACTGGGGTTTGATTCATTCAACTAAAAATTCTTCAAGGTGGTGCTCCAGCATGGCCACAATCTTACGACTAAAACAAGAGATAAGATGTAAGTGTTGGATATTCAATATGTTGCACTCAGCAACTGGTTTTAGGAGGGCCTACAAAGATCATGGGTACTTTCCTTTGACCAGTTTACAAACAAGCAAAAATAATTTTGTTACTCATATTCTTTCAAATCAATGTCGATTCTTCTATTTTGCTTCACGGAAATACAGAACTATGTATCAGTGACCTAGTTGCAGTTGGTGCAATGAAAATTTTGACACCAACTAATAAATGTTTAAGTCAAGTGAACAATCTTTGTGTGTTTTTAAATGGTTAATAGGTGTCTTCCATGCTGTAACTGTTTTACTTTCAACAAACAATCTCAGACCAAATCACTTGTCAGACAAATGCATCTACGAAATTTAACTAATTTACTCTCCTCGACCTGGGAGTGGGAATGTTACTGCTTAGTCAGGATTGCCCTTTTATGGGTCTCCAAAATAAATGATGGGAGAAGGGCTAAGTTAAAGTAGGTGATGGATTAATTCTACATCCCACAATACATGACCAAATAATTTCGCTTCGCAATTATGGAATCTCGGGTTCGATCCTAGTGCGTTGTATCTTAGACAAGTAGCTTTTATTTATTCTCCTCCCCCACGTAACGTTGTTTGTGAGTAGATGGATGAAAACTATATAGCAAAACCTGTAAAAACAGATTGTATTTGTAATTCAAAAGACCAGCCGTGCTACACAATCTTGTCTGGAGATTACTTTAAAGGTACAACTGCTTGTGAAATTTTCAATTACTTACACGCTAATTCAGTGACTAGGCATTTCAGTTAATCGAACATGGAATAAATCGACTGAGTTAATAACAATTTCTGAACGAAAAAGAAAAGGCCGAGTTGTTTCCCCTTATAATTGGAAATGCAAGGGAGATAAATGACATATAGGACTAGACTACGGCTGAACTACCTAGTAGTCACCCACAAGGCTCACTATTCGAAGTCCTTAGCAGAAACTGCGTTGTCCATGATAAACACACCTCGTTCACATTTATAAGCCAAGAAAAAAAAATGCCCACCAAATATAATAGTATTTCACGATTGAATAATTTCGTTTTTAAACTATTGTTTATTGAAAAATTCCGACAATAACCAGCATTAATGAATAGTTCCATGTTTACACGAACCCCCAGTAAATATCTTGCCAAACAGCATAGCCACACGTCCTGGTTGAAACCAGTAAAGAGCAGACAGGAACTTATGAACATCTGCTGAGTACATGTCAATCTTTGCAGAGAGGTTGCACCAACAACATACGACAGTGTTACCTAGTAAGCATCGAGGCAAATGCCAGCAAATAACTGGTTCTGTGATATTTGTTGCTACAATATCTGCTATACTTGATAAATGATTTGGAAATAAAACATGTTGATGTTTGAAGAAGGAGTATAATTCAAAACGTGTAAACGAGTGACACTTAAAACCCAAAGCATTCAATAGAAAAAGCGATATATTTCTATACTTTTTTTACAACTATAAAATAGGAGTTAACCCAATACATTGATTACGTCCACCACCAAAAAAAAAAAAAGAAGCGTACAAGGGAAACAACTCTGAAGCGTTTATCTGAACATATAGTATCCTCTCCAATTCCCTTTCTTTTAAAAATACCAAAAACAAAACATAAATAAATATAAATAATGGCGATGGAGCATAGTAAAATGGGTAACACACATTTGTAGATTTTTGGTAGATGTGCGAGGACATCATAGATTTGAGAGGATCCTTTCATCCTGTTTTGTCAATGTCAAGACAACTTTCTAGTGGCATCATAACAATGCACTCAGTACACTGTGGAGTGGTTGGTGTAAGGACATTCAGCCTTAGAAATCTTGCCAAATGAGAATGGACAAGAGGTATGTTCTAGCCAACCACAGGAGGGCAGTAACCCCAAACAAGCTCTGGCTATCACATTTAACTATTGGTTAACTAAATATATATTCACCTCTCATATCTCCTTGACTTTTTATGTTTATATATCACCAGTTAATAACATCTGTTTTCCATGATGACATGGGTTAGATGGCTTGACCAGAGCTGGCAAGCTAGAGAGTTGTACCAGGTATAAGCCTAATTTGGCCTGGTTTCTACAGCTGGATGCCCTTCCTAATGCCCACCACTTTACAGAGTGTGCTAGATGCTTTTTACATGGACAGGTATGGGTGTTTATATATATATATATATATATATATATATATATATA
>NC_068982.1:129256382-129257786 GCF_001194135.2 Octopus bimaculoides
CACATATATATATATATTATATCACATTGAGAAAACTCATCAAGCCAAGTGAAAGTGTAGTTGTGGCTGATGCTGGTGTTATGTAAAAAGTACCCACTATGTTCTTGGAGTGGTTGGCATTAGGAAGGGCATCCAGCTTAACAGCTTCAGTCAAACTGTCTAACCCATTCTGGCATGGAAAGCAGACACTAAATGATGATGATGATGATATATCATCATCATCATCATCGTTTAACGTCCGCTTGCCATGCTAGCATGGGGTTGGACGATTTGACTGAGGACTGGTGGACCAGGAGGCAACACCAGGCTCCAATTTGATTTGGCAGAGTTTCTGCAGTTGGATGCTCTTCCTAACTCCAACCACTCTGAGAGTGTAGTGGGTGCTTTTACGTGCCACCGGCACGAGGGTCAGTCAGGCGGGTACTGGCAATGGCCACGCTCGAAATAGTGTATTTTACGTGTCACCTGCACAGGAGCCAGTCCATCGGCACTGGCAACGATCTCGCTCGAATGTCTCTTCACGTGCCAGGAAGGCGATGTTGGTAATGATCACACTGGTGCTATTTACGTGCCACCGACACGGAAGCCAGACAGCTGCTCTGGCAACGATCACGCTCTTAGTGCTCCACTGGTACAGGTACCATCACGATTTCGCTTTCGCTTGCCCCAACAGGTCGTCACAAGCCGAGTTTAGTGTTTCTACAAATTAAGTTCGATTTCGATTTCACTTGCCTCACCATGTCTTTGCAAGCGGAGTTTAGTGTCCAAAGAATGTTACATGTAAGCGGGCTGGCTAAATCTCTGGCAGAGGCCTTGGATTTTGGTCTCACTTGGCCTGCTGGGTCTTCTCATGCACAGCATATTTCCAAAGGTCACGGTCACAAGTCATTGCCTCGGTGAGGCCTAATGTTTGGAGGTCATGCTTCACCACCTCATCCCAGGTCTTCCTAAGCTTGCCTCTTCCACGGGTTCCCTCAACCGCTAGGGTGTGGCACTTTTTCACGCAGCTATCCTCATCCATTCTCACCACGGCCATACCAGCACAATCGTCTCTCTTGCACACCACAACTGATGCTTCCTATGTTCAACTTTTCTCTCAAGATACTTACGCTCTGTCGAGTATGCACACTGACATTGCTCATCCATCAGAGCATACTGGCTTCATTTCTTGCGAGCTTACGCATGTCCTCAGCAGTTATGGCCCATGTTTCACTGCCATGTAACATGGCTGTTTGTACACATGCGTCATACAGTCTGCCTTTTACTCTGAGTGAGAGGCCCTTTGTCGCCAGCAGAGGTAAGAGCTCTCTGAATTTTGCCCAGGCTATTCTTATTCTAGCAGCTACACTTTCAGCGCACCCTCCCCCACTACTAACTTGGTCACCTAGATAGCGTAAGCTATCA
>NC_068982.1:129258122-129259202 GCF_001194135.2 Octopus bimaculoides
TATTGCTGCACCTCTTAGGTTTCCATAGCTTACACCAGGTACATCTTATGGACTTTCTACCTACGCCTTTTCTACAGATTGAGCAGGGCCATCTACCTGAAGGGATTTGTGATCTGTCTGCCTTCCTACATTGGTTTTGTGCAGCTCTCACTAACCACTCATCTATCCCTAGTTTCTGCACTAACCACCAGAAAAGGGATTGGGGGACCCTGTCAAAGGCTATCCTCAAGTTTGAGAAACAAACACTCATAACTTTTTTCTTTTAAAACTTCACTGCATGAGATTGATACCATGAAATTCCTTGAATTCAGCTCTATCACTTAAGATTAATTAAAATATAATTTGTTTTTAAAATAAAAAAGTTAATTATACTTAAATCCAATTGTTTGCCTTACTTATATATTTTTTTCATATTTTACCTCACAACATTTTTAATACAAATTTTTGCTGCATGGGAACAAAACTACAAAATTCTTCATTCTTCATTGAAGCTAAGATAAATATATTTTGCTTTTAAAATAAATAAAAAAGTTATATAGATCTAAACTTGATCGGTGGCCTTACTTAATCTCCTATAACGTTGCTACAAATTTTGATGCAAACCTTTTTTCTACTGGATCAAATCTCGATTTTTTTTTAATGCCAAAATGCAGATAGGGACCAGCCCTCTTCAAAAATGTCAACACTTCTCAATTTGGTTAAGAATTGAATTCGCGACAAGCTCTGAAAGATGCTGTGCGTGAGTGAATTGTGGTCTTAATAATATTATTCAACTACTACCGTAGTTAAATGATATATCAGTTAACCCTTTCGTTACTAACCCGGCCGAAAAAATTTTTGGTTCATAAGACTAACCCGGCCGTAGCCGGCCGAGCGTACCCATTGTTATTCAAACGTATATTTGAACCCAAATATCGTTAGTACATTCGTTCAAACACCTGATTTCACTTTGCAAACAGTTGAGTTATTGTCTCTGATATTGTTTGGCGTGATATTTGAACTCAGTGAATTTTGGAAGATTTTTTTCCACATTTTTTGCGGCGTTAATTTTTTTCAACTTTGAAGATGGAGAGGAGTTTC